>NC_088231.1:6793452-6963452 GCF_036934945.1 Oncorhynchus masou masou | reverse complement strand
AACATATGTTTACACACCAAAGCAAGTGAAATAGATAATAAACAAAAGTGTAATAACCATAAAAAAATGAACAGTAAACATTACACTTACAAAAATTCCAAATGAATATAGAAATTTAAAATGTCATATTATTTATATATACAGTGTTGTAATGATGTGCAAATAGTTAAAGTACAATAAAATATAGGTAGTATTTACAATGGTGTTGTTCTTCACTGGTTGCCCTTTTCTTGTGGCAACAGGTCTCAAATCTTGCTGCTGTGATGGCACACTGTGGAATTTCACCCAATAGACATGGCAGTTTATCAAAATTGTGCGTCTGTGTAATCTGAGGGAATTATGTGTCTCTAATATGGTCATACATTTGGCAGGAGGTTAGGAAGTGCAGCTTAGTTTCCACCTCATTTTGCGGGCAGTGTGCATATAGCCTTTCTTCTCTTGAGAGCCAGGTCTGCCTTCTGTCTCTCTCTCTGTGTGAGCCCATCCATGCACCCAAGACAGGGGCTTTTCCCCCCTACAGAAGCTCTCCTCTGATTCGCCCATAAACGTTTAATTGGATACAGGTCAGGTGATCCCTAGGGCTAGTCTGAGCTCCTTTTGATCTTTCCCTCTGTTTAGACATGTCATTGTTGCGGGCTTTTGGAGGTACCCTGGGTAGAAGTTAGCCATATAGGCTACATGTCTAGGATCAGATTATCTCTCCCCAATCCTAACCTTGACTATTAAATGGAGGAGTGTAAATATGATCCAAGATCAGCGTTTAGGGGTAATGTTTGTTATCTCCACTGGGGTTTCAGCCTTCATTGTTCGTCAGTCCACAGTATGGGGTGTATTGGGGAAGATGGAGTAGCAGTAGTTGAGCCTGGAGCTGTAGATATACAGGGTTGATCAAACTCAGTTTGAGATGTTGAATTTGAATGTGCACCATGTTGGCGCCAAGGGTTGCATTAATTCAAAACAGAATGACTGTTAAAATGTTATTTGTTTTATGGGACATTTGAAGCTATCATGGGGGATCGTTTGTCAAAGTCTTTATGCAGTATATTTGACTTTGGTTTATAGAGTAATCAAACTATTGGTGACAGAACTACATTCGCTGGGTCTCTCTCTGTCACCAGTCTTAAATCTTTCTGTGTAGATGTAGCCGATGTGAAATGGCTAGCTAGTTAGCGGTGGTGCGCGCTAATAGCGTTTCATTTGGTGACGTCACTCGCTCTGAGAACTTGAAGTAGTTGTTCCCCTTGCTCTCCAAGGGCTGTGGCTTTCGTGGATGATGCTAACGATGCTTTGAGGGTGGCTGTTGTTGATGTGTGCAGAGGGTCCCTAGTTCGAGTCCAGGTAGGGGCGAGGAAAGGGACGGAAGCTATACTGTTACATAGACAATTTCTGATTCTCTACCCCAAATCCCTAAACCTCCACCCCATATTGTTGTTAGGGTATTTACATTAGCCAAAATGACTATGTAGTGTTCTGAAATGGGAGGACTGACAGTTGGCTATTGAAAGACATATCATAGGGATTAAATCAAGGACTCAAGAAGAGTTGTGATTAGGGTGCTCAAACTCCACTTTAACTTGTGCCTTGAATTGTAGTAGACTTGTCATTCGATACGGACCATGACAAGATAGCTCTTACCTTAAGCAATGTACTTCTACCCTGTGATTTCTGAGGGAGAAAGTCAAACAACTACTAGAGTCACTCGCACATCTGAACTATCTTTGCAGGTGAATGGTAACAGTTTATTAAAAGGAGCGGTTTTCTTCTTTTTTTTCTCAGGAAAATAGAGCGACGAAAATATTTACTAAATAAAACTAATTAAAATAAAATAAAAATGTATGAAAAATAACTCAATAAAATAACAATAATGAAGTTATACACAAGGGGTACCGTATCAAAGTGCGGTTGGCCGAGGTAATATGTACATGTAGGTAGGGGTGAAGTGACTATGCATAGATAATAAACTGCGAGTAGCAGCAGCAGTCTGGGTGGCCATTTGATTAATTGTTCAGCAGTCTTGGGGGTTGAAGCTTTTAAGGAGCCTATTTGACCTAGACTTGGCACCCCGGTACCGCTTGCCGAGAGAACTTCGGTGACTGGAGTCTTTGACAATTTTTTGGGCCTTCCTTTGACACCGCCTAATATATAGGTCCTGGATGGCAGGAAGCTTGGCCCCAGTGATGTACTGGGCAGTTTGCACTAACCTCTGTAGTGCCTGGATGCTCTCGATGGTACAGCTGTAGACCTTTTTGAGGATCTAGGGACCCTTGCCAAATCTTTTCAGTCACAATATCCTCAAAAAGTTATACTACTGTACCATCGAACCTGACCAATTGCATCACCGCCTGGTATGGCAACTGTTCGGCATCAGACCGTAAGGCGCTACAGAGGTTATTGTTGTGCCCTCTTCACAACTGTCTTTGTATGTTTGGACCATGATACTGACTTGTCAGTTGGTCGGCATATGCTCTCAGTACAGATTCTGGTAATCCGTCTGGCCCCACGGCCATGCTCACATCAGCTACGAAGAGCGTGATTACACAGTCATCTGGTGCTCTCATGCATGCTTTGGTGTTGCTTGCCTCAAAGCGAGCCTAAAATGCATTTAGCCCATCTGGTAGGCTCGCGTCACTGGGCAGCTCGCAACTGGGTTTCCCTTTGTAGTTTGTTAAAGTTTGCAAGCCCTGCCACATCTGACGAGCATCAGAACTAGTGTAGCAGGATTCAATCTAAATCCTGTGTTGACACTTTGCCTGTTTGATGGTTCGTCTGAGAGCATAGTGGGACTTCTTATAAGCATCTGGATTTGTGTGCCGCTCCTTGAAAGTGGCAGTTCTAGCCTTTAGCTCAATGCAGATTTTGCCTGTAATCTATGGCTTCTGGTTGGGATATGTACATACTGTCACTGTGGGGACGACGTCGTCAAAGCACTTATTGATGAAGCCGGGCAATGCCATTGGATGAATCCCGGAACACTTTCCAGTCTGTGCTAGCAAAACAGTTCTGTAGCGTAGCATCCGTGTCATTTGAACTCTTCTGTGTTTTGCGAGTCACTAGTACTTCCTGCTTTAGTTTTTCCTTGTAACAGGAACCAGGTGGATAGAATTATGTTCAAATTTACAAAATGGAGGGCGATGGAGAGCTTTGTATGTGTGTGGTTTAAAGGTGGTCTAAAGTTTTCTTTCCTCTGGTTGCACAAGTGACATGCTTGTACATATGAGGTCAAATGGATTTAAGTTTGCCTGCATTAAAGTCCCTGGCCACTAGGCGCATCACCTCTGGGTGAGCATTTTCTTGTTTGCTTATGGCCTTATACAGCTTGTTGAGTGCAGTCTTAGTGCCAGTCATCAGTTTGTGGTGGTAAATAGACGGCTACGATAAATATAGAAGAAAACTCTCTTGGTAGATAGTGTGGTCTACAGCTTATCATGAGGTACTCTACCTCAGGCGAGCAATACCTCGAGACTACCTTAATATTAGACATCGCACATCAGCTGTTATTGGCAAGTTGACACAAAACCCCACCCCTCGTCTATCCGGACGTAGCTGTTCTGTCCTGCCGACGCACGGAAAACCAAGACAACTGTATATTATCTGTGTTGTCGTTCAGCCACGACTCTGTGAAACATAAGATATTACAGTTTTTAATGTCTTGTTGGTAGGATAATAGAATGGATGGGAGAGGCAGGTTACTCACTCGCCAACAAATTCTCATAGGGCACCATAATCTCTGCCCCCTGTATTTCCATATTTTCTTCATGTGAAAGACTGGGATTTGGGCCTTGTCTGGGAGCAACATTGTATCCTTCGCTTCAGACTCAATAAAGAACAAATCTTCATCCAGTTCAAGGTGAGTAATCGCTGTTCTGATATTTATTTTGGTCATATGAGATGGTAGCATCAACATTATGTACATAGTAAGTTACATAGTAAGTTACAAAAAAAAGAAACAGTAGGGGGGAAAGGGTATCATTTGGGACATAGCCCTAGAATCCCATAACACAATCCGTTTGGAATCTAAGACCATATGCTTAATACCAATAAGAGGGGTGATTGAGACTGAGTTATATTCACTAAAAGTAAAACAAATTGCACCCATTGTCCCAGCAATTGCCCCAAGGCTGATTTCTTGTCTTTTAAATCACAAACCATTCCAAACGTTCTCACAATGTCACACAGTGCATTTTGCACAACCGTCACATTGCAAACGTGTTAGTGTTTAACTAGTTGTACTTGGTGGGGTTTTCAGACAATGGCATGAGCGTTTATTGGGAATAATAAAAGTGCAACATTTTTCCTCCTGCAGCTAGTGTGAACAACTGCTGTGCGCTGAATACAAATTCCCTCTTCTCCCTTGAGCGAGGCAAGAAGATTATCTTAACAAATCCTCATGGTTGGAGCTCTACTTGTAATTACCCACCAAAAATGATAGCATGGAAACGCTCTCTCGAAATTCTAAACAAACTGCTATGAGAGTTAGGTTATACATTATGCATTAATTTATATCTATGTCAGACACAACACTGTCCACAGGGTCATTTTGTATGGGTAGCGCAGCTTTCTTGCTTTAAAGGCCCAATACAGACATTTTTATATTATCAATATCAAAACCTTTCTGGGTAACAATTAAGTACCCTTCTGTTACACATTTCTATTAAAATGGGCTAAAATTGCTTTTTAGCTAAAAAAGCAAACATTTTGCTAAGACTGTCTGGTAGTCATTTGAGTGGGAAGGGGAGAATTAGCTGTTATTGTCAGAGAGGTTTGGAACTCGCTTTGTTATTGGTCTATTAACCAATTATTGGTCTATTAACCACATGGTGATATCACAATTGAAAGCCGACACTCCTACCCATGCAAACCTGTTGATTAGAAGGCCCTGTATAGATTGTATTTTCAACCAGAAAAGATCAGGAAATGACACTGATCTAATTTTTACACACTTTTACAATGGTAATTTCATAAGCTGTTGATATAAAACACAGGAAATCATGTTTTTTGACTGTATTGGGCCTATAAGCAAACATGTATGTGTTTGCCATGACAGTGTCTGGAATGATGCACTTCTTCCTCCCAGACTTCTTCTATGTCTGTCCATCTTAGAAATATCCACATATGCTCTCTGAAAATAAATCTATAGCTCGTAATCTTTAGATCTGCCAGTTTGACTCAACAACAGAAGTTGTTGTTTGATGAAGCCCATTGCTGTTCACTTGGCTCTGAAAGAAAATAGAACATAAACTGAAATCTGATCTTAGAAAATCTTTGACTCAGATGTTGTTGTATGTTGAAGCTCACTGCTATTCAGTGGCTTCTTCCTCCAACTGGCCAGAAACATTTATCCTGGTTGAACCAGACTGAATGCTGTGAAACAATAGTTCAGTAAGTGTTCAGTCTGGTTTACCCAGGCTAAGATAGCATCCCAGGTGGGTCCCAATGGAACATTGGATTGGATCCATTAGCATCATAAACAAGCCGGCCCAGCCTCATTAAACTCTGAAAACAAAGTCCCATTTGTTTTGTAACATACCCCCTCTGGCAATCTTGACAGGACCCGTCAGACCCTCTACATTTCAGACTATCCACCTGCAACCAAATGAGTCCAGCCTACTAAACCACAATATAGATCCTAATTAGCAAATTAGTGGTTCATCTTTAACCGCGTGGTGCCTAGTCTTTTTGAGTTATTTTCTGAGGTGCATTGTCATCGGCTCTGCAGAAAGAAAGGAGGTTGAGAGAAATAGAGAGAGAGAGCAGTGAATTTGAACCAGACAGACAAAGAGAGGGATGTGTTGTGAAAGGTAATGGGATGAGGGAGGTAGATATAATCACGCTATCATAATAGATGGTCAATGGAATTCATTGGATCTACTGCAGGTACACAACCGGTCAAAAGTGTTAGAACACCAACTCATTCAAGGGTTTTTCTTTATTTTTACTATTTTCTACATTAAAGAATAATAGTGAAGACATCAAAACGACAAAATAACACATATGGAATCATGTAGCAACCAAAAAAGTGTTAAACAAATAAAAAAAGTTTGCGGGACTCTACCCGGAGAGGCAGATCCCGGATAGACAGACATACCCTCTGCCCAAGACGATAGTGGGGAGCTGGGGTCCAGTTGCGGTCCGCCTGTTGATGATACCTGTAGGTGCTCTTGAGAAGAGCAGACCGAGTGGCCAGTGGCCAAGCAGGGAAGGGTGTTCTGGGCGTACTCCACACACGAGTAGCTGGCTCCTGGTGGTGGGGTTGGCTGAGACGAGGCCATGTCACCAGGTCCTAATTGGCATGATCCTACTGGCCGTTGGATTGTGGATGAAACCCGGTGGACAGGCTGGCCATCGACCCAATGAGTGTGCAGAACACCTTCAAGAATCGGGATAAGAACTAAGGACCACGGTCAGAAACCATGTCCACCGGAAGTCCATGGATCCGGAAGACGTGCTGCACCATGAGCCGGGCCGTCTCCTTGGCTGAAGGTAGCTTGGGGAAGGCAATGAAATGGGTGGCTTTGGAAAACCTGTCTACCACCGTGAGGATAGTGGTGTTGCCATCAGATGGAGGGAGACCAGTAACGAAGTACAGGGATATTTGTGACCAGGGATGGTGAGGGACAGGAAGAGGTTGAAGGAGGCTAGCCGGAGCTTGCCGAGGAGTCTTATTCTGAGCACAGACAGTGCAGCCGGCGATGAACGCGGAGACGTCCGGAACCATGGTGGGCCACCAAAAGCGATGTTGCACAAAGGCCAGGGTCTGACGGGAGCCAGGCAAGCCTGGAGAAATGATCATTTTCCAGGACTGGGAGCGGACAGCGTCTGGGACAAACATCAGGTTTGCCTGGCCCTGGTACTCCGTTCCCCAGATTGTCTCAGGGTCCAAGGGTGTAGAAGCGGGGCAATAGTGGTGTGAAAGCGCGTCCGGCTTACCATTCATAGACCCCGGAGGTAGGAGATGATGAACGACAGGGCCCATTGAGCTTTCCTGGAGTTGAGACGCTTGGTGGGGCAGAGATATTCCAGGTTCTTGTGACCCGTCCACACTTTGAATGGAAGTTCTTCCCCTCTAACCACTGTCTCCACTCCTCCAAGGCCATCTTCACCGCAAGTATTTTTCGATATAATTCCTCTCTGTGGGATTAAGGCTTAACTTCTTATGGGACGGTGGAGTCGTACCTGGCCAACATCCGCTGAAACTGCAGAGCTCGAAATTCAATCTACAGTGTTATAAATATTAACTTTCATGAAATCACAAGTGTGATTTATCAAAATAAAGCTTAACTTGTTAATCCAGCCGCTGTGTCAGATTTCAAAAAGGCTTTACGGCGAAAGCAAACCATGCGATTATCTGAGGACAGTGCACCGCATAAAAACACATGAAAAACATATTTCAACCAGGCAGGTGCGACACAAAAGTCAGAAATAGCGATATAAAAAATCCCTTACCTTTGATGATGTTCTTCTGTTGGAACTCCAAAAGGTGCCTGTTACATCCCAAATGGTCCTTTTGTTCGATAATGTCCTTCTTTATATCCATAAAACTCACTTTAGCTGGCGCACTTCAGCCAATAATCCACCCAGTTTCCCCTTCATCAAAATGCATAAAAAATGAATCCCAAATGTTACTAATAAACTTTTCCAAAACAAGTCAAACAACGTTTATAATCAAACCTTAGGTACCCTAATTTGTAAATAAATGATAAAATTTAAGATGGAGAACAATTATTGTCTTTACCGGAGAAAAATACCAAAGAACGCGCTCTCCTCCACGAGCTTGGAAACACTACAGCCAAAATGGGAGCCACCTAGAAAAACTACAATTTCTGGCTCGTTTTTCCAAAAACCAGCCTGAAACTCTTTCTAAAGACTATTGACATCTAGTGGAAGCCCTAGGAACTGCAATCTGGGAGGACTTGGCCTTATAATAAAAGTGATGGCCATTGAAAATAGTGGTAGGATGAATATTTTGGGGGGGATGGTTTATCCTCGGGGTTTCGCCTTATCAGTTCTGTTATACTCACAGAAATAATTTTAACAGTTTTAGAAACTTTAGTGTTTTCCATCCAAATCTAACAATTATATGCATATCCTAGCTTCTGGGCCTGAGTAACAGGCAGTTTACTTAGAGCACGCTTTTCATCCGGATGTCAAAATACTGGCCCCTACCCAGGGCAGTCCAGGGCAGAAGGCTGGGACAGGACGGTCCCCACTCCCACATCCGAAGCATCTACCTCCACTACGAACTGACGGGACGGGTCCGGCTGAATAATTATGGGAGCTGTGGTGAAGCGATGCTTAACGTCCAGGAACAACCGGTCAACAGCTGGGGACCACTTGAACGGGACCTCGGGAGAAGTGAGTGCTGACAGGGGGGAAGCCATGGTGCTGTAAAACTGTGATAGAAATGGGCAAATCATTTACATTTACATTTACATTTAAGTCATTTAGCAGACGCTCTTATCCAGAGCGACTTACAAATTGGTGAATTCACCTTCTGACATCAGTGGAACAGCCACTTTACAATAGTGCATCTATTAAATCATTTAAGGGGGGTGAGAAGGATTGCTTTATCCTATCCTAGGTATTCCTTGAAGAGGTGGGGTTTCAGGTGTCTCCGGAAGGTGGTGATTGACTCCGCTGTCCTGGCGTCGTGAGGGAGTTTGTTCCACCATTGGGGGGCCAGAGCAGCAAACAGTTTTGACTGGGCTGAGCGGGAACTGTACTTCCTCAGTGGTAGGGAGGCGAGCAGGCCAGAGGTGGATGAACGCAGTGCCCTTGTTTGGGTGTAGGGCCTGATCAGAGCCTGGAGGTACTGCGGTGCCGTTCCCCTCACAGCTCCGTAGGCAAGCACCATGGTCTTGTAGCGGATGCGAGCTTCAACTGGAAGCCAGTGGAGAGAGCGGAGGAGCGGGGTGACGTGAGAGAACTTGGGAAGGTTGAACACCAGACGGGCTGCGGCGTTCTGGATGAGTTGTAGGGGTTTAATGGCACAGGCAGGGAGCCCAGCCAACAGCGAGTTGCAGTAATCCAGACGGGAGATGACAAGTGCCTGGATTAGGACCTGCGCCGCTTCCTGTGTGAGGCAGGGGCGTACTCTGCGGATGTTGTAGAGCATGAACCTACAGGAACGGGCCACCGCCTTGATGTTAGTTGAGAACGACAGGGTGTTGTCCAGGATCACGCCAAGGTTCTTAGCGCTCTGGGAGGAGGAAACAATGGAGTTGTCAACCGTGATGGCGAGATCATGGAACGGGCAGTCCTTCCCCGGGAGGAAGAGCAGCTCCGTCTTGCCGAGGTTCAGCTTGAGGTGGTGATCCGTCATCCACACTGATATGTCTGCCAGACATGCAGAGATGCGATTCGCCACCTGGTCATCAGAAGGGGGAAAGGAGAAGATTAATTGTGTGTCGTCTGCATAGCAATGATAGGAGAGACCATGTGAGGTTATGACAGAGCCAAGTGACTTGGTGTATAGCGAGAATAGGAGAGGGCCTAGAACAGAGCCCTGGGGGACACCAGTGGTGAGAGCGCGTGGCGAGGAGACAGATTCTCGCCACGCCACCTGGTAGGAGCGACCTGTCAGGTAGGACGCAATCCAAGCGTGGGCCGCACCGGAGATGCCCAACTCGGAGAGGGTGGAGAGGAGGATCTGATGGTTCACAGTGTCGAAGGCAGCCGATAGGTCTAGAAGGATGAGAGCAGAGGAGAGAGAGTTAGCTTTAGCAGTGCGGAGCGCCTCCGTGATACAGAGAAGAGCAGTCTCAGTTGAATGACTAGTCTTGAAACCTGACTGATTTGGATCAAGAAGGTCATTCTGAGAGAGATAGCGGGAGACCTGGCCAAGGACGGCACGTTCAAGAGTTTTGGAGAGAAAAGAAAGAAGGGATACTGGTCTGTAGTTGTTGACATCGGAGGGATCGAGTGTAGGTTTTTTCAGAAGGGGTGCAACTCTCGCTCTCTTGAAGACGGAAGGGACGTAGCCAGCGGTCAGGGATGAGTTGATGAGCGAGGTGAGGTAAGGGAGAAGGTCTCCGGAAATGGTCTGGAGAAGAGAGGAGGGGATAGGGTCAAGCGGGCAGGTTGTTGGGCGGCCGGCCGTCACAAGAAGCGAGATTTCATCTGGAGAGAGAGGGGAGAAAGAGGTCAGAGCACAGGGTAGGGCAGTGTGAGCAGAACCAGCGGTGTCGTTTGACTTAGCAAACGAGGATCGGATGTCGTCGACCTTCTTTTCAAAATGGTTGACGAAGTCATCTGCAGAGAGGGAGGAGGGGGGAGGGGGAGGAGGATTCAGAAGGGAGGAGAAGGTGGCAAAGAGCTTCCTAGGGTTAGAGGCAGATGCTTGGAATTTAGAGTGGAAGAAAGTGGCTTTAGCAGCAGAGACAGAGGAGGAAAATGTAGAGAGGAGGGAGTGAAAGGATGCCAGGTCCGCAGGGAGGCGAGTTTTCCTCCATTTCCGCTCGGCTGCCCGGAGCACTGTTCTGTGAGCTCGCAATGAGTCGTCGAGCCACGGAGCGGGAGGGGAGGACCGAGCCGGCCTGGAGGATAGGGGACATAGAGAGTCAAAGGATGCAGAAAGGGAAGAGAGGAGGGTTGAGGAGGCAGAATCAGGAGATAGGTTGGAGAAGGTATGAGCAGAGGGAAGAGATGATAGGATGGAAGAGGAGAGAGTAGCGGGGGAGAGAGAGCGAAGGTTGGGACGGCGCGATACCATCCGAGTAGGGGCAGTGTGGGAAGTGTTGGATGAGAGCGAGAGGGAAAAGGATACAAGGTAGTGGTCGGAGACTTGGAGGGGAGTTGCAATGAGGTTAGTGGAAGAACAGCATCTAGTAAAGATGAGGTCGAGCGTATTGCCTGCCTTGTGAGTAGGGGGAAGGTGAGAGGGTGAGGTCAAAAGAGGAGAGGAGTGGAAAGAAGGAGGCAGAGAGGAATGAGTCAAAGGTAGACGTGGGGAGGTTAAAGTCGCCCAGGACTGTGAGAGGTGAGCCGTCCTCAGGAAAGGAGCTTATCAAGGCATCAAGCTCCTTGATGAACTCTCCGAGGGAACCTGGAGGGCGATAAATGATAAGGATGTTAAGCTTGAAAGGGCTGGTAACTGTGACAGCATGGAATTCAAAGGAGGCGATAGACAGATGGGTAAGGGAGAGAGAGAGAATGACCACTTGGGAGAGATGAGGATCCCGGTGCCACCACCCCGCTGACCAGAAGCTCTCGGGGTGTGCGAGAACACGTGGGCGGACGAAGAGAGAGCAGTAGGAGTAGCAGTGTTGTCTGTGGTGATCCATGTTTCTGTCAGTGCCAAGAAGTCGAGGGACTGGAGGGAGGCATAGGCTGAGATGAACTCTGCCTTGTTGGCCGCAGATCGGCAGTTCCAGAGGCTACCGGAGACCTGGAACTCCACGTGGGTCGTGCGCGCTGGGACCACCAGATTAGGGTGGCCGCGGCCACGCGGTGTGGAGCGTTTGTATTGTCTGTGCAGAGAGGAGAGAACAGGGATAGATAGACACATAGTTGACAGGCTACAGAAGAGGCTACGCTAATGCAAAGGAGATTGGAATGACAAGTGGACTACACTTATCGAATGTTCAGAGCGTTAAGCTTACGTAGCAAGAATCTTATTGACTAAAATGATTGAAATGATACAGTACTGCTGGAGTAGGCTAGCTGGCAGTGGCTACGTTGTTGACACTACACTAATCAAGTCGTTCCGTCGAGTGTAATAGTTTCTACAGTGCTGCTATTTGGGGGCTAGCTGGCTAGCTAGCAGTGTTGATTACGTAACGTTACGTTAAAAGAACGACAATAGCTGGCTAGCTAACCTAGAAAATCGCTCCAGACTACACAATTGTCTTAGATACAAAGACGGCTATGTAGCTAGCTAGCTACGATCAAACAAATCAAACCGTTGGACTGTAATGAAGTGAAATGAAAATGTTATACTACCTGTGGAGCGAGGCGGAATGTTGACCGGGTTGTTGAAGTTCAATTCGGAAGACGTTGGCTAGCTGTTGGCTAGCTAGCTATCAGTGACTCCTACGTTAAGGACGACAAATAGTTGGCTAGCTAACCTCGGTAAATTAAGATAATCACTCTAAGTCTACACACTCTAAACTACACAATTACCTTGGATACGAAGACAGCAAAGACAACTATGTAGCTAGCTAACACTACACTAATCGAGTCGTTGAGTGTAATAGTTTCTACAGTGCTAGTGGACGTTAGCTAGCTGCTGGGCAGAAAGCAGTGTAGACTACGTCCAAAGAAACTTTGCAGCTGCTCTCTGGACGTGGGTTGGGGCTAATCCACCACCACTCTCTTTTTTTTCAGATCCATCTGCACATTCCCAGGAGCGATGATGTATACAAGGAAGGAGATTGTGGAGCGATGAGACTCGCATTTTTCGGCTTTGACAAACATCTGGTTCTCCAGGAGATGCTGGAGAACATGTTCTTGAGCCGAACGGGAAAAGACAAGGATGTCGTCGAGGTAGACAAACACGAACTGGTTAAACATATCCTGGAGAATATCATTAACCAGGGCCTGGAACACAGCAGGAGCATTGGTCAAACCATATAGTGTCCGCTAGCAGTTTTGAATTCTGTCTTCCACTTGTCACCTTCCCGTATCCGTACCAGATGGTAGGCATTCCGCAGGTCTAACTTAGAGAAGATAGTGGCCCCATGGAGCGGCACGAAAGCTGAGGCGATGAGGGGTAGCGGTTCTTAACCGTGATGTCATTGAGGCCCCGGTAGTCGATGCATGGGCTCAGAGTTTTGTACTTCTTCAGAGCCCACAGGAATACGTTCCAGGGCAGGCAACACCACCTTCTGGCAATGGGTGTGGCAGAATGGCCTCCAGCCCACGATAGTACCAGCAATCCAGTTGATAAGGGGATTGTGGTGCTGGAGCCAAGAAAACCCCAATACCACGGGAACCTGAGGAGACTTGATGAGCGTAAACTGTATAGACTCACTGTGGTTCCTGGACACACGCAGGTGGATAGGAGTAGTTTGATGAATCTCAAATATAAAAGTATGTTTCTTATTTGTTTAACAATTTGTTGGTTCCCTACATGATTCCATATGTGTTATTTCATAGTTTTGATATCTTCACTATTATTCTACAAGGTAGAAAATATTTTAAAAAGAAAGAAAAACCTTTTGAAAGAGAAGATGTTCTAAAGCTTTTGACAGGCAGTTTACATATTTATATACGAGACTTATGAGAGCATAGGATAGCAACTAGCTCACCACAGAACATGATGTATTGTCCTTTAGCATCCAAAGTGACTTACAGTCCATATGACACATATTTAATACACAGTATGTGGCCCACGCCAGAATGAATCAAACCCACAACCCTGGTTTTGGCAGCACCACTCTCGAACCCACTGCGCCATTGGCTCGATTATCACCCCTGCATTCAATATTGGACATATGAATGGAATGAATAAGCAGTCGTGATCTTAGCTCAACACTGGCGAACTTGACGAGGTCGTTAGACATTTCCGATTATCCATCAGATTCTGTTAACCTCATGAATCCATCCTGGTAAACCACAATTAGCAAGTCAATGGTTAAGCTTTATCCTATTTAAAATCTATATATATATATATATATTGTATTCTGTGGGAAGTGAATTGTCATCAGCTCTGCAGATCCATTTAGTGGAGATTTACATTAGAAAGCTTTCCTTTGCCCCCTGACAAAAACTACAACTGTGCCCATTCCAGAGCGCATGGCACTTTAGTCACTCAGGTTAGCTGGAACTAGCTGGGCAGTTGGACTTATTTAAAATTTTGGGCAAGTTTTGAGAGTCGCTGTACATCACAAGAAAAGTCTCCAGATGTTTAGCCCCTGAACGAAGACACACATCATTTATCTTGTGTGGGCATTGTTCATTTTTGTTGTGTCATTCATGTTCGTTATCTTACCAAAGCGAAACTCTCATCGCTGTGTGATAACTAAAGTTAGTACATTGTGGGCACAAGGTGACTGCCGCAAGAGCATACAAAACCTCACTGTGGCAAACACACAGGTTACAGGGATAGATCCGCTGTGTGTCGAGACAACCATTGATTAGAGAGAAGGGTTGAAGTAGGAGGTCTTTCTCCCGAACAGTAACATCAAACTCCATTTAGTTCTTTCATGTGGCTATAGCCTACGCAAGGTGAACATTGTTCAGCGTGTACACGACCTCACTGCAGCAAACATACACGTTACAGGCACACGTGTCTTTGAATGTGGCTTTACAAGTTGACTCCACCCAGAACATACAGCACCCCAGTGAGACTGTAGTGTTTGTAGAGGCAGAGGCGTGTCCTGAGACCATCAGACAATGCTAATGCTTTTCTGATGTACTACTCTTGGGAAAGAAAGGCCTCTGGATGTAGACTCTGGTTTAATCATAGCTTGAATATCTATGTCAAACACACCAGGGCATCAATATGAAGGATTATAGATGGTGCAAAACACATTAAATAGCTCTCATTTAGTTCTACCAAAGGGGCTATAGCCCTCTATTTGAAGAGATACAGGCCTATATGATTAAATTGGACCATTGCAGACTTGGTTGTATTGGCCACATAGAACTATATACACTGAGTGTTCATTATGGACACCAGCTCTTTCCATGACAGACTGACCAGGTGAATCCAGGTGAAAGCTATGATCCCTTATTGATGTCACTTTTTAAACCCACTTCAATCAGTGAAGATTAAGGGGAGGAGACAGGTTAAAAAATAATTTGAGACATGGATTGTGTATTGTGTATGTGTGCCATTCAGCGGGTGAATGGGCAGGACAAAAGATTGAAGTGCTTTTGAATGGGGTATGGTAGCCGGTGCCAGGTGCACCGGTTTGTGTCAAGAACTGCAACGCTGCTGGGTTTTTCACACTCAACAGTTTCCTGTGTGTGTATCAAGAATGGACATCCAGACAAATTGAAACAACTGTAGGAGGCATATGAGTCAACATCGGCTAGCATTTTGGTGGAATGCTTTCGACACCTCGTGGAGTCCACGGATTGAGGCTGCTATGAGGGAAAAGGGGGGGGGGGGAACGCATGCAACTCAATATTAGGAAGGTGTTCTTAATATTTTATACACTCAGTGCATATACTCCACCAGTATATATACAGTACCAGTCAAAAGTTTGGACACGCCTCAAGGGTTTTTCTTATTTTTTTAAACTATTGTAGAATAATTGTGAAGACATCAAATCTATAAAATAACACGTATGGAATCATGTAGTAACCAGAAAAGTGTTATAAAATATATTTTATTTGTTTATTTGAGATTCTTCAAAGTAGCAACCCTTTGCCTTGATGACAGCTTTGCACACTCTTTGCTTTCTCTCAACCAGCTTCATGAGGTAGTCACCTGGAATGCATTTCAATTAACAGGTGTGCCTTCTTAAAAGTTAATTTGTGGAATTTCTTTCCATCTTAATGCATTTGAGCCAATCAGTTGTTAACAAGGTAGGGGTGGTATACAGAAGGTATCCCATTTTGGTAAAAGAACGAGTCCATATTATGGCAAGCACAGCTCAAATAAGCAAAGAGAAATGACAGTCCATCATTACTTTAAGACATGAAGGTCAGTCAGTTTGGAGAACTTTGAAAGTTTCTTCAAGTTCAGTCGCAAAAACCATCAATCGCTATCATGAAATTGGCTCTCATGAGGACCGCCATAGGAAAGGAAGACCCAGAGTTACCTCTGCTGCAGAGGATAAGCTCAGTAGAGTTACCATCCTTAGAAATTGCAGACCAAATAAATGCTTCAAAGTTCAAGTAACAGACACATCTCAACATCAACTGTTCAGAGGAGACTGCATGAATCAGGTCTTCATGGTCGAATTGCTGCAAAGAAGCCCATTTTTATTCTGGGCTTCTTAACTAACTCATCAAAATAATTTTTAAAAGACAGCTTTTCATCTTTTAATTGTATTTTTATTGAAACTTTATTTAACAAGGCAAGTACATATGCTTCAATCATCAGAGTCATTTTTTGCACTCTAAAGAACAACATTTTCTTAGTTTTACATGCATTCAATAATCATTTCAGGTCAATAAAGTGTTTCTGTAATTCAATGAAGACAGACTGTATTTCAGATAGAGCCTGGTCAACCATATCCTCGGCAGTGCAGAACATTTGATATTGTTAATGTAAACATTTAGAAGTACAGGACCTAAATCTGGCGGAAGAGAGCTCCTGTAAATATTGTACATACTTAGTTGATTTTTATCAACAAAAAAAAATTGTTCGTTTTTGCCCGATAACTAATTTAATTTTGAGCCAATATATATACTGTAGTTGCCTTGACTAGTAAAGTTGCTAAAATGATGGCATGCCAATTTGTTTGGTTTGCTTGGCTAGCTAGCTAGCTAGCTGACTGTTAGCATTCAAACAAAAGAAGCAGCACCGGCTTCTTCCCCCAGCCATGGCCATGAGTGAACGGCAGTGTGGTGATATCACAAGGCTCCCTCGTAGTAAGGAAAACGTTATACTCTGGACTGGTGTGTGGTTTGCTTTTAATGAAGCTTTTGTGGAGTGTTTTTAGCACCAGGTAACAGCAGCAAAAGAAGCATCACCCAAGTGGGTGCTACACATCGTTAGTGGAGGAGTCACCCAGTCGCTATGGAGGGAGCTGAGGATTTACGAGAACAACGTCCGAGGAAAGGGCAACTCCAGCGAGCCAACTCCATTATCACCATCATCTCTACCACTCGCATGCCAGAAGAATAGGTGCCTTCACCAGGAGCAGGATCTCTCTGAAGCTAGTAGAGACCTGGATGTTCTCCATTTCTGTTTTCTTCAGCTACTGTACTGTTTATTTTTTGTCTGTATACTGCAATTCAGCTTTTAGAGGCAAATGTGCACTAGACAGACGAACCAATTATACAATCCTTGATATATTCAACCAGTTATTTTCCCCCGTCAATCCTAATCCCATGGGAATTGTGTTGGGATTATACACAAAATGCCCATTTTGGACATGGATTAGTAAAGCCATGTAATGCATGCATGTTTGGATTAGTAAAGCCATGTAATGGATGCTCGTGTTTGTAGAAAATGCGCCTCCATCTTCTTCCGACACACATTAAAGCGATGCTCGGTTCCCCTTTTCACAAATGTACATTACTCATCTTCGGCTCTGCGGTCCCAGATAATTTAGTTCTGAAAAAATTTGCTTTGCTCGCTATATCAGGCAGAAACACATGTCAAAGTCTAGAAGACTCCCAAGTCCACATTTTCTGCTTCAGAAGTGAAGCTCCGCACTACCGCCTCGATGAGCAACTTAACAACAGACATCTTATCCTCTGTGTTCATTAATTTGCGTCACGGGATTTAAGAAGTGAGTGTAGAGAGATACAGTGGATTGTGAATTCCTTGAGCCTTTAAGTAGCATACATAGTATCACATATCCAGTTGATTCTCAACCTGCCTACATGTTTCCTTTCACATATTGCAGCAAATAAATCCAGCAAATTTTGAATAACAGAACATGATATTCTCTTCTCCTCCTCTTCCACTTCACACGTCCTTCCTTATTTTCTTTGACAAAAAGAAGCCAAACGTACAGTAGTCCTCTGGGCGATCATGTATTATGTATCTCCACACACATTTGCTTATCTAATAGGAGCGTATCGTCTCTGTTATTTAGGAAGCTTAGGGAAGAGAACGCCCCTAGGCCTCGCCTGGTTCTAATCCTCAGATCTGGCCCATGATGTCACATCTCTCCTGGGAACGGGAAGAAATTTAGTGGCTCAAGGCGACAACTCTTGTCTCGTAGCTCAACGTGGAGAGGCTCTGTGTTACTTTAAATATACAGTCTGGAATTCGAAAGACAAAACAAATTGGTAGCCCCACCACTTGTTTTTGAATATCGCTGAGGGATAGGTCTGGGGAAATGTAACCGCTCAAATAAATAGAGAGCGCTCTAATCCCAGACCGTAGCTTTCGAAGCTTGGAGAGAAAAGGCTCTGAATAGCCTTGGCAGAGACAATACAGATGGGTGTTTTAGACCTTAATGCCCGAAGGGCCAGAAAGTACTACACTCTTTGTTATTCGGTTGTCCCAAAATGAGAATCATTTTTGGTTCCAGGTAAAACCCTTTTGGGTTCCATGTATAAACTTCTACATACCTGGAACAAGAAGGTTTATTTAAAGGGGACTCCTATCGGGTTCTTGCACCTTGTTTTCTAAGAGTGTATTCACCATATAATAACAGTTAGATGTGGGTTGAGTCACTGATGTGATCTTCCTGTCTGGGTTGGCGCCCCCCCTTGGGTTGTGCCGTGGCGGAGATCTTTGTGAGCTATACTTGGCCTTGTCTCAGGATGGTAAATTCATGGTTGAAGATATCACCCTAGTGGTGTGGGGGCTGTGCTTTGGCAAAGTGGGTGGGGTTATATCATTCCTGTTTAGCCCTGTCCGGGGGTGTCCTCGGATGGGGCCACAGTGTCTCCTGACCCCTCCTGTCTCAGCCTCCAGTATTTATGCTGCAGTAGTTTATGTGTCGGGGGGCTAGGGTCAGTTTGTTATATCTGGAGTACTTCTCCTGTCCTATCCGGTGTCCTGTGTGAATTTAAGTATGCTCTCTCTAATTCTATCTTTCTCTCTTTCTTTCTCTCTCTCGGAGGACCTGAGCCCTAGGACCATGCCTCAGGACTACCTGACATGATGACTCCTTGCCGTCCCCAGTCCACCTGGCCGTGCTGCTGCTCCAGTTTCAACTGTTCTGCCTGTGATTATTATTATTTGACCATGCTGGTCATTTATGAACATTTGAACATCTAGGCCATGTTCTGTTATAATCTCCACCCGGCACAGCCAGAAGATGACTGGCCACCCCACATAGCCTGGTTCCTCTCTAGGTTTCTTCCTAGGTTTTGGCCTTTCTAGTGAGTTTTTCCTAGCTACCGTGCTTCTACACCTGCATTGCTTGCTGTTTGGGGTTTTAGGCTGGGTTTCTGTACAACACTTTGAGATATCAGCTGATGTACGAAGGGCTATATGAATACATTTGATTTGATTAAAGGGAAGCACCATATTGGCATTACAAAATATTTCCAAAGCACAAATTAGCCTAGATTAAGGGCTAATGTCTGGATTCAGTTGGGATTCCAAATAATTTCAAAATGATTCAGCTTTGAAAACATAAAACTGTGCACCCTTCTGTATGTATTGTAAATAGAAATGGCCCGGCCAAAGGGCAGTTAGGGTAAATGCCAGAAGAGCTAGTCCATCTTTAAATTGTGTTTTTTCACAGAATTGTCACATATTATTATATATTTGGCTAGAATTAGTCTATATTTGGCTTGGGGGAGGCCTCGAAGGAAAGAATGGGCCGGTGTGGGGACCTTGAAGACCATCATGGGCTGGTGTGTTAGAAATGCTTGGGTCCCAGTCCGTCGCTCATTCAGTACTTATAAGTCTCTACAATAGTGGTCCTCTACAATAGTGGAGGGGACAAGTCCCAGCATATGACCCAGCACAGGAAATCATTGTGGGGACAGAGAGACAAATCAGTGGAGCAGCATGGAGACGGTGGCATTCATCAATGATAGATGGGCCTCACTCCCAGCCAGCAGCCAGCACACTGTGGAGACTACAGTACGGCAGAGCACACTGAGACGCACAGAGACGTGCATGGGAGTCAGAAGACACCCTCATACGGCTCTTTCCTGTCTTTCTATCTGCCTCTCTCTCTCCCTCTCTCTCTCTCTCACACACACACACACACACACACACACACACACACACACACACACACACACACACACACACACACACACACACACACACACACACACACACACACACACACACACACACACACACACACACACACACACACACACACACACACACACACCATCTGCTGTTCTGTCGCATGCAACATCAACCCATCTCCCTAAAACACTCTTTCAGATATATTAGAAATACATCTCTTCATGTACAACAATGTTTTACCTCACATAGCTCAACCATAAGGCCTCAATTCAATCAACTCACAAGCTGTTCCTCTTGCAGACATTGTCAATGTATATTGATGCAAAACCACACTTGTCCTTAGCTAAAATACCATACATGAAGCTGCAGTGTGGTTTTCCTTTATTTGCAATAATATCAAGTTTTCCACTTGTTTGAAATGAGACAACTAAATAGACATCTTCGGTTAGAGAAGACTTTGATATAATAATTACAGTGTGTCTTCATCAATGTCATCAAGAAAATAATAGTCTTTATAAGTGCCTGTCAGTCTGCCCCAATTCATAAATACATAATATGTACATACGCCACAGAAAGTCGGTCATTACTCAATTCAAAAGGTTTCTGCTTTTGCCTCAGATATGAGATAAAGGGGTCAGGTAATGTGTTTCGATCCGGATATTGCATATTGAATGAATTATGTGTAAAATAAACAATATCTACAAAAACACTCTAAGCCACTCTGGAACGTCTAAACAGATAAACATGATTTAGTAACGATAATGGACCTACAGTACCAGTTAAAAGTACTGGATATATTTACAAATATCTACCCTTTTTCCAGGCTCTCAAATTGCATTTGACGAACAAATCTGTCCTACAAAAAAAATTTGGGCTGCCCACCACTGCATTTTTCTTATCCCAATGTGGCCCTCGAGTCAAAATTATTGTCCACCCCTGGCCTAGGCAATAGCTTGGGGAACTAACACAAATCTTCAGATGTCAGACAAGATTCACTGAACACCTCTGTTACAATAGGACCATTCCAGCTCAAGCTGCTATGCAGGCTACGCCACACATAATTGCCAACTTGCTCTAATTGTTATTATGGTTAAACAATATGGTAAGACATATTAATAGGCACAATTGAATAATACAATTGCAACATTTTGGTGAAATGTCCCTTTAGAGTGATGAGTCATAAATAGACCTTGCTCAGAGGACACCCAGAGGGCCAGAGGGAACCAATCAAAGCCCAGTGTGAGGGTCAGTGTCCATTATGTGAGAGCACAACTCTAATTAACATTCAGATGTGATCGACAGCAGGACACTACAAGTTTGATGAGTTATTTATTTCATAATAGGCTAAGGTTGCCCCTACACTCTGATTTTGGGTCAGTTTTGCATTTCCCCCACTAATAGTAAAGCTTTGGATTAGGGGAGGGTAAGCTGATGTTAGATCTGTACCTAAGGAAAACTTCACCCCAGAGCATAGAAGTTGCCCATGGATCAGCTAACCATCCCCAAATCCTGACCATAACCATTAGGGGCTAAATGAAAAACTGACCTTAGATCAGCTTCTAGAAAGTCTAAGGACAACTTTAACATAAAAGCACACCTCAGTGACTCAGTGACTTTTTGACCTGTTGTTCACATCAGAGACATCAGGGACAACACACACACAGACTGACTCATCTCATATTTATAAGTTAATTGTCTGATGCTCTTTCCCTCCCTCCATCCATCTCTTCCCGTCATCTCCGTTGTCCGCCACTCTCTCGTTTGAAACCTTTCAGAAGGCTAATGATTATGCGGTTGACATGTGGACTGACAGATTGGAGATCGAGAGAGAGAGAGAGAGAGAGAGAGAGACACTCTGATCCCACACCTGTCTCCCATGTGGCCTCTCCACTATGGACTCCTATTTGCAATTCAGAAGCCATTAAAAATGGCCTTCATCAGTGTTAAACTCCCACATGAGCGAAAATTCACTTGTTTTAGCTGAAAGACGATGCCCAGAGCTTACCCATGATGTTGCACAACAGTTTAAGTAAATAAGTCATCGTTTTAGTCAAAGTATGATATATTTGGGTTACTCGCTTACTATACAGTCTTGGCCAAACGTTTTGAGAATGACACAAAATATTAATTTTCACAGTCTGCTGCCTCAGTTTGCATGATGGCAAGTTGCATATACTCCAGAATTTTATGAAGAGTGATCAGATGAATTGCAATGAATCCCCCCAAAACACTTCCACTGCATTTCAGCCCTGCCACAAAAGGACCAGCTGACATCATGTCAGTGATTTTCTAGTTAACACAGGCGTGAGTGTGGACGAGGACAAGGCTGGAGATCACTCTGTCATGTTGATTGAGTTTGAATAACAGACTGCAAGCATCAAAAGGAGGGTGGTGCTTGAAATCAATGTTCTTCCTCTATCAACCATGGTTACCTGCAAGGAAACACGTGTTGTCATCATTGCTTTGCACAAAAAGGGCTTCACAGGCAAGGATTCTGCTGCCAGTAAGATTGCACCTAAATCAACCATTTATCGGATCATCAAGAACTTCAAGGAGAGCTGTTCAATTGTTGTGAATAAGGCTTCAGCAGGCAGGTGTGAGTGCATCTGCACGCCCAGTGAGTCAAAGACTTTTGGAGGATGGCCTGGTGTCAAGAAGGGCAGCAAAGAAGCCACTTCTCACCAGGAAAAACATCAGGGACAGACTGATATTCTGAAAAAGGTACAGAGATTGGACTGCTGAGGACTGGGGTAAAGTCATTTTCTCTGATGAATCCCCTTTCCAATTGTTTGGGGCACCTGGAAAAAAGCTTATCTGGAGAAGGCAAGGTGAGCGCTACCATCAGTCCTGTGTCATGCCAACAGTAAAGCATCCTGTGACCATTCATGTGTGGGGTTACTTCTCAGCCAAGGGCTCACTCACAATTTTGCCTAGGAACACAGCCATGAATAAAGAATGGTACCAACACACTTTTCCCAACCATCCAGGAACAGTTTGGTGACAAACAATGGTGCATGATGGTGCACCTTGCCATAAGGCAAAAGTGATAACTAAGTGGCTCAGGGAACAAAACATCAATATTTTGGGTCCATGGCCAGGAAACTCCCCAGACCTTAATCCCATTGACAACTTGTGGTCAATCCTCAAGAGGCGGGTGGACAAACTAAAACCCACAAATTCTGACAAATTCCAAGCATTGATTATGCAAGAATGGGCCGCCATCAGTCAGGATGTGCCCCAGAAGTTCATTGACAGCATGCCAGGGCAGATTGCAGTGGTCTTGAAAAAGAAGGGTAAACGCTGCAAATATTGACTTATTGCATCAACTTCATGTAATAGTCAATAAAAGCCTTTGACACTTAAGAAATGCTTGTAATTATACTTCAGTATTCCATAGTAACATCTGCCAAAAATATCTAAAGACACTGAAGCAGCAAACTTTGTGGAAATGTATATTTGTGTCATTCTCAAAACTTTTGGCCACGACTGTACACATTTGGCTGTCTAGCTAGCTACAGCATAGCTAACTGTACAGTGAAGTAAGTCCATATGAATCAAGTCAATATGTAGCTAAGTGAGTAAACTGTTGCTTTACCAGTTCTAACGCACTGCCTTTTGTTACCAGACATGACACTGTCTTCAAAACGTCAAGGTGTCTCTACAGTAATAAAGGTTTAAGCTGTCAAAGGGAATATTCTTGCTGGCCAATGTGATACAAAAAGCTGCAGTAATAGCAAAGTGTGCAAACTACAAAACAGAATGATGTTTTAATTAGCTTCCTTTCAAAAGGTGAGAGATTGTATGTAGCTTGTGAAGTTAGTTTATCCCTCCATTTTTCACTTCTGTGTTTAACAGAGTAATATTATGTCCCACCTGAAAGGCACCAAATGTGATAACAAATATTTTAGTTTTGCCTATGCACCATTTTCTCTTAGGATACCCATCCCAGCACCCCTCTGCGCTGCCTGGCCACAGAAGTGAAACCTAGCCAGATGGACACCTTCCTCTCGACGGAGAATCCTTTCTTAGAATTGAGGCTATAAAGTGATCCATGACAGGCAGACAATGTGACTTATTCACTAACTCCACCTTTGTGTCTGTTTTTCAGGAGTCAACAGACAACAATTCAGCTTCACTGAAGTTTGGTCCTGAAAAAATGCAGTATACATATTCATTTGAGTATCTTATTGTGAAGGTATGCCTATGTCATAGTAAATAACATCATAACTTGAAACAAGCCCAGAAAACTGAGAAAGAAAGGATTCTCTCTCACTCTCCCAAGAAATGCAAATCAGGTCACTGTCAATAATTATCCAACCATGCTGAAATCCCTACACCAAATACGTGATGTAGAGCAGCCTAATCAGGACTGCAACGAGGCTGTACAATCATGGGTGGTTTGACCCGGGTGTTGATGTACACAGTTTGTAGGAACGCGACAGCACTGTCTTGACTGTATACAGAAAGAGATGCCTGATTCTAACTTCTCTGGGGCTAAACTGAGAACAGCAATCTGGTCATGCATGGTCAGGATCCATGACAGACATGATGACCATTAAACAACCTAACTGTGTGTTTCATGGATCTTACAGGACTGAGGACTCCCAAGCGGTGTGATGCAGACCAAGGACAGAGGTTGAGCAAGCAGCAATATTGTAATATTGACACACAGGAAATATATATATAACACAGAATGGGTCCATTTTTCAAGTTGAGCAAACAATGTCATGGAAATGAAATTATTACAATGTACAGAAAGCCCACATGTTCATTATAGTCTAAACCTACGCACAGCATCCTATCACACTGTCAGGACCCGGTTACGAACCTGGGTCTCGGGGAGTGAGAAACAGTCACTTAACCAACTGAGCCATGAATAGTCAGCAGAACCCAGAAGATGAGGCAGACACAGCAGTACTTAAGACGGTGTATTTAATAAAGTAAAAAGGAGAAGTCCTTCAATACAAAAATGGCAAATCCAAAAGGTGGTAGGAATAGCACAAAAAAGCCTCAAGAGATACTCAAAAACAAAAACAGAATTCCACAAGAGCATCCACCGGAATCGACAAGAATACACAGAACACTAGGGCTGGGTGCTAACATACAAACACAGAGCACAGAACTGAGGGAAACTAAGGGTTTAAATACAATCAGGGAAAACGAGGCACAGGTGCAAATAATTAATGGGGAACAAGGGAAAAACATAAGGTCAAAAAGCACAATGGGGGCATCTAGTGACCAAAACCCGGAACAACCCTGGCCAAATCCTGACAGAATCCCCCCTAGGAACGGCTCCTGACGTTCCTACCAGCTCTCTCAGGGTGGAGGGCCCTGAACTGACGAATGAGGTCAGGGTCCAGGATGTCTTTGGCAGGAACCCAGGAGCGCTCCTCGGGACCGTAGCCTTCCCAGTCCACCAGATACTGCCAGGACCTCTGCACCCGGCGGGAATCCAGTATCCGATGGACGGTATAAGCCGGCTGGCCTCCAATGACACGAGGCGGAGGGGGAGGTCTGTCTGCCGGGACAAGGGGAGAAAAACAACAGGTTTTAACAATGAAATGTGAAATGTGGGATTAATCTTAAGGGATCTGGGTAAGTGTAGGCGATAAGAAACTGGGTTAACTCTCCTGGCAACCTTGAAGGGACCGATGTATTTTTGGGACAGCTTGCGAGACTCCACCCGTAGAGGTAAGTCTCTTGTGGAGAGCCAGACTCTCTGGCCGGGGCGCAGGGTAGGCCCGGGACGGCGACGTCTGTTGGCTTGTTGTTGGTACCTCTGTGAGGAACGCATAAGATTAAGACGGGTCTTCCTCCACATAAGCCGACAGCGTCTGACGAACTTCAAGGCTGAAGGCACTCTGACTTCTGCCTCCTGGTCCGGGAACAATGGAGGAGCATAGCCAAACTGACACTCGTGCGGGGACATACCAGTGGAGGAGGAGCGCAAGGTGTTGTGCGCGTATTCGGCCCAAACAATAAAGGATGACCATGTGGACGGGTTGTCACGAGTCATACATCGGAGGGTGGTTTCCAGCTCTTGATTCATCCTCTCTGTTTGGCCGTTGGACTCCGGATGGTACCCTGAAGATAGACTGGCAGAAGCCCCCATGAGTTGGCAGAAGGCCTTCCAAAACCTTGAGGCGAACTGGGGACCTCTGTCAGAAACCATATCTTGAGGAATGCCGAAGACTCGGAACACATGATTAATTACCAACTCAGCCGTTTCCTTGGCAGAAGGTAACTTAGTCAGAGGGACGAACCTGGCCGCCTTTGAAAACCTGTCGATTATGACTAGGATAGTAGTATTGCCATGGGATGGAGGAAGTCCAGTAATAAAGTCCAATGAGATATGGGACCAGGGTCTGTGGGGAACAGGTAAAGGGTGAAGGAGTCCTTGAGGGCGGAGGTGAGAAGATTTGCCCTGGCAGCACACGGGACAGGCATTGACGAAAGTGGCAACGTCTTCTCTTATGGTAGGCCACCAGAACTTACGCTGGATGAACTCCAAGGTGCGACCTACGCCCGGATGACAGGTGAGGCGAGAGGAGTGCCCCCACAGAAGGACCTGAGTCCTCACTGCCTTCGGGACAAACAACCGATTGGCAGGACCTCCTTTCGGGTCCGGTTCGCTAGCTTGAGCACGTCTCACGGTATCCTCAACTTGCCACGAGATCGGAGCCACAATCTTAGCAGCAGGAAGGACAGGCATGTCCGTGTCATCTCGAATGGCAGGAGCGTAGACTCGGGACAGGGCATCCGGTTTGAGATTCTTCGACCCGGGCCGATAGGTGAGGATAAACTGGAATCGATTGAAGAAAAGAGACCATCTAGCTTGTCTAGAGTTCAACCGCTTCGCCTGCTGGATATACTCCAGATTTTTGTGGTCCGTAAGCACTTGAAACGGGTGAGAAGCCCCCTCGAGCCAGTGTCTCCATTCCTTCAATGCCATCTTAACCGCTAGGAGTTCACGATCCCCCACATCGTAGTTCCTCTCAGTCGGGGTAAGCCGGTGTGAGAAGAAAGCGCACGGATGAAGCTTCTTGTCTTCACCCCTCTGAGACAGGACAGCTCCAACACCAACCTCTGATGCGTCTACCTCCACCACAAATGGTTCATCCGTAGTCGGTAGTATCAGGATGGGAGCAGAGAGAACGCGCTGCTTGAGTCCTTGGAAGGCCGTCTCAGCTTCTCTTCCCCACAAAAACCTTGCATTGCCACCCTTGGTTAAAGCTGAGAGAGGGGCTGCCACCAAGCTGAAGTTCTTGATGAACTTGCGGTAAAAGTTTGTGAAGCCCAGGAAACGCTGAACTTCCTTAACGGATTTGGGGGTGGGCCAATCCGCTACCGCCCCTACCTTTCTGGGGTCCATTTGGACTCGACCGGGTTCCACTACAAATCCCAGGAATTGTACTCGGGATGAATGGAATTCACATTTTTCCGGCTTAACGTACAGATGGCTGTCCAGGAGGCGTTTGAGTACTTGTCTGACATGCTTAGTGTGTTCTTGAAGGGAGCTCGAAAAGATGAGGATGTCATCCAAGTAAACGAACACAAATATGTTAAGCATATCCCTAAGCACATCGTTTATGAGCGCTTGGAACACCGCTGGGGCGTTGGTCAGGCCGAAGGGCATCACCAAGTATTCATAGTGACCAGTAGGCGTGTTGAAAGCGGTCTTCCACTCGTCACCAGGTCTGATCCGCACAAGATGGTATGCGTTCCGCAGGTCAAGCTTAGTGAAAACAACTGCTTCCTGGAGCAGCTCGAAGGCTGTGGCCATAAGGGGTAGCGGGTAACGGTTACGGACGGTTATGGCATTGAGTCCCCGGTAGTCGATGCAAGGACGTAATCCACCGTCTTTCTTGGCCACAAAGAAAAACCCTGCTCCCGCCGGGGAGGTGGATGGACGCATGAGGCCTGCTTCCAGAGCGTCCTTGATGTAGGTATCCATAGCAGCTCGTTCGGGTGGAGATAGGGAAAAGATCCGACCCCTGGGGGGGCAAGTCCCCGGAAACAGGTCGATGGGGCAATCGTAAGGTCTATGGGGTGGTAGCATGGTGGCCCTCTGTTTGTTAAACACCAGTTTGAGGTCATGGTAACACTCGGGAACTCGGGTCAGGTCGATGGATTCTAAAGACTCGGGAGTAGAACTCGGGGAATTCTGGAAAATACAAGTAGCTTGGCACGTAGGACCCCACTGCTTGATAGTGCCCACAGACCAGTCGATGTGAGGGTTATGGCTGTGAAGCCAGGGGTATCCAAGGACGAGAGGGAACTCGGAACAGGAGATCAAATGAAAGATCATCAATTCCTGGTGTTTTGAAACTGAAAGTCGCAAGGAGGTAGTGACATGAGTGACAAGTCCAGATCCCAAAGGGCTTCCATCCAATGTAGTGACCCTCATGGGTTCACTTAGAGGTTCAGAGGGAACACCATTCTCCTTCGCCCAGACACCATCCATGAAGTTACCTGCGGCTCCAGAGTCTACCAAGGCTTGAAGGTGAAGCTTGTGGTTGTCCCAGGAGAGGGTGACTGGAATGAGCAGACGGGAGTTGGACGGATGGGAGGAGGTTATGTTTCCCGTTACAGTTCCCCCCGGTCTGTATGGGACAGAGCGTTTCCCTGGAGCCCGGGACACGTGGAACGGAAATGGCCCGGTTTGCCGCAATATAGACAGCGTTGCTCCCTCATCCGGCGGTCTCTCTCAGCCTGGGAGATGCGTCCAATCTGCATGGGTTCCGATGGAGCCAGCGAGGATAAAGGTGGGGACTCGGAGCTGGGACTGATAGGGGCTAGAGGTCTACGGTTGAGTTCTCTCTCTCTCAGATGCTGGTCAATGCGTGACGCCAACTTGATCAGGGACTCGAGATTGTCCGGTGGTTCCCGAGTGGCCAGTTCATCTTGGATAGTGTCGGAAAGGCCTTTCAGAAAGCACACCGTGAGCGCCTCGTTGTTCCAGCCACTTGCTGCTGCCACCGTGCGGAGCTGGATGGCATAGTCCGTCACGCTGCGCCAACCTTGGTGGAGAGTCAGGAGCTGTTTGGCTGAGTCAGAACCACTGCTTGGGCCTTGAAACACTCGTTTGAATTCCTCAGCAAAGGCAGAGTAGCTGGCACAGCAGGAACTATGGGCATCCCACACAGCAGTAGCCCAGGCCAGGGCTTTTTCCGACAGCAGGGTGATGATATAAGCGATCTTAGACCGGTCGGTGGGAAACGACGAGGGTTGTAGCTCAAAGGAGAGAGAACATTGGGTGAGAAACCCTTTAGAAGCACTTGGATCACCTGAGAACCATTGGGGAGGTGGAAGACGAGGTTCAGCCAGGGGGTTAACTGCCATGGGTACGTGAATCTGAGGTACTGGGACGGGAACTGTTGCCGGGGTAAGACGATCAGATATTTGCTAGCCGGGTTGTTTAGGTAGCTAACAAGCAAGCTATATTTAGAGTACAGTAGCTAGCTACTGACTACGCAACCTTTTCTCTTCAAATAATTAAGTTATCAGAAAAACAGCCAAATGATAGCTAGTTAGCTAGCATAGTTACAGGTACTCTTATGCTTAAAACAACCTTGGAACCAATTATCCATAGTTAGTGGTAGCTACCTGGCTAGCTAGCTAGTGTTATTGGTCTAGGAGTAGGTTAGCTAGCCTTTAACTTCACTGGTAAAACTGCATTATTACCTCTAAATTCTATATTTATCCTTGATCATTAAATTCCATTGCAGAAGAGGGAGGAAGAGAGTGGATGGTCCTCCTCCTTTTTGTTGCTGGCTGTGCTGTGTTCCGTAGTAATTAGTGAAGAAAGCTACCCTGGCTTTTTGGTTTATTTACAATTTGCGGCGTGTGGGCTATGCCAGAGACCACATGGGCTCTGCACACGGAGGAAAGGTGGCGATGCCCAATTAATCAATACTTATAAGAAGTCATACGTCGTTGATTGGAGGGTGGAACTAAACCAACATTTCCACACTAGGACATGAATTACATTGAAATAGTGGTGGTAACTTCCTCTGGAGGGATCCTTTAATGACATATGCCCAGCTCTCAATTAGTGAAAGCATCATAACAACAAACACAGGCAAGCTAACGAGAACATTTGATATTGAAATACTGTGTATAAATTCTAATGAATAACAGATATGACATGGAAACAAACATAAACGCACTTGTCTTCTCTGGTACTGATGTCTGCTTTCTTGAAGGAGGTTTTACTTGCAATAACTATTTTTTTGTCCAGCTTAGTTGACTTCACAGACTTTAAAGGGATTCTTCAGGATACTTTCCCAGAGTCAGATGAAATCATGGGATGCCATTTTTATGTCTCTTTTATGCAGTTTGAAGGATGTTGCTAACTAGCGGCAGCGCAATTGTTAACTAGCGTTAGCACAATGACTGGAAGTCTATGCGTATCTGCTAGCTTGTGCTAATTACCTCTAACTTATTTCATACTGGATACAGAGACATAAAAATGCTATCCGTGAGTTCATCTGACGCTGGGGACGTAGATAAAGGGCCTCATTGCCAAAATCCCAAAGTATCCCTTTAAGTCACTCTAGAGAAGAGCGTGTGCTGCTAAATATGAAATGCAATATAAACAGCAGCATAATAGCGATAAGCTAACCTAATTAAGCTGTCATTTATTTGCATCTCTCTCCGTGGATGAAAGTTAATTGTGTTTTCTCAATGTGCCTCTTTGACCGAATAAGAATGACCTGAACTGTCAAGCGTGCAACCTTCTCCGACGGCCTCAATCGATACATTCTCGCCCATGACACTGCAAACAAACTACTGTTTACTTTACGCTGGAGCATCTCACTCAGAAAGGTCAATAGACTGTCCCTGTTACTGATAGGATGAGAGAGCTGGCCCCTGTCCTTTCCACCGTAGATAGATCTAGTGGGGGCGTCGTTATGTACTGTACTCTCTCTTCACTCTCGCCCGTCTCTCTCTTTCTCTTTCACCATCGCACTCTCTCTCTCTCTCTGTGGCTCTTTCTAACCCGCATTCTGCGATATCTGTGCCCTCTTCACGCAATCAAGCTTGATAACTTGTTCGTGTGTAAGTGTGTGAGTGTGTGTGTGATAGAGTGTGTTGCACTTCACCCGCCCCTTCATATGGTTCACCTACAGTATCCTTCCTCAAAGAGACAAGTCCAAACACAGCTTTATCAGGGAACGGGGTGGCTCCCCTTCGAAGGCCTAGAGAACGTGTCAGTGCAAAGCGAACTGCACCCAGCTCAGCCCTCTCGGGGTTTGTGTGCAAAACACCACAGCTGAGCCACTGTGGAGAAAGTGGCAACAGCAGTAGCCATTGAACTGTGAGGAGAATGAAGGCTGAGGATGAAGCTCTTCAGCTCTGTGTATGACACAGGAGGTTGGTGGGACCATAATTGGGGAGGACGGGCACGTGGTAATAGCTGGAGCGGAGTAGGTGGAAAGGTATCAACAACATCAAACACCTTTTCCCCAGGTGTCTGATGCCATTCCATTCACTACGTTCCAGACAATATTATGATCCCTCCTCCTCTCAGCAGCATCCACTGGTGTATGACTGCACCTGGGAACAAGATGTAGTAATATAACCTAACCCTCTGAAAAACCATGTCCATGTTCATTAGACACAACACAGAAAAAAAAATTGAAAACGTAGAGGTACTCTCTCAACTTGTCCAATAGGAAATGCTCATTTTCTGTTGCAAAACGTTTGCTACGGTGTGCACTTAGGAACACAACCCAGGATCTCAATGATTATAGGTGCAACATTTGGCATATTATGTAATGACATACTTCGAACCTCAACAAACTTGATTTCTCTTCTGTGATTGAAGTTTTGATTTGGGTTGTTGATCTGACTTAGAGCACCGTATTCCCATTAGATAACGTCCAGCTTTAGCCATTTCTATGAATTCATTTAGCACCCACTTTTATCCAAATCGACTTAAAGAACTGTCACCATTAACACGTACAGTATATTTAATATATATGGCCATTGAGAACCTCCAGAAGCTAACTAGCTACAAGCTATTTAGCCATGGTTAGCCACTGCTAGCGGCTTTACCCTCTGCACCTTCTGCTTCCCTGCCCCATCCACCGCTGCCCCCTGGACACTGATCACCTGGCTACATAGCTGATGCATGCTGGACTGTCCATTAATCACGGTACTCCATTCTGCTTGTTTATGTTTTATCTGTCGGCCCCAGCCGCACTCAGTCTCTGTGTGTAGTTAATCCGACCCTCCCCTGCCTAGTCAACGCCATTTTACCTGCTGTTGTTGTGCTAGCTGATTAGCTGTTGTTGTCTCACCTACTGTTTTAGCTAGCTCTCCCAATTCAACACCTGTGATTACTGTATGCTTCCCTATATGTCTCTCTCAAATGTCAATATGCCTTGTATACTGTTGTTCAGGTTAGTCATCATTGTTTTAGTTTACAATGGAGCCCCTAGTTCCACTCTTCATACCCCTGGCACCCCCTTTGTCCCACCTCCCACACATGCTGTGACCTCACTCATTACAACCAGCATGTCCAGAGATGCAACCTCTCTCATCATCACCCAGTGCCTGGGCTTACCTCCGCTGTACCCGCACCCCACCATACCCCTGTCTGCTCATTATGCCCTGAATATATTCTACCATTCCCAGAAATCTGCCACTTTTATTCTCTGTCCCCACCGCTCTAGGCGACCAGTTTTGATAGCCTTTAGCTGTACCCTCATACTACTCCTCCTCTGTTCCGCGGGTGATGTGGAGGTAAACCCAGGCCCTGCATGTCCCCAGGCACCCTCATTTGTTGACTCCTGTGATCGAAAAAGCCTTGGTTTCATGCATGTCAACATCAGAAGCCTCCTTCCTAAGTTTGTTTTACTCACTGCTTTAGCACACTCTGCTAACCCTGATGTCCTTGCCGTGTCTGAATCCTGGCTCAGGAAGGCCACCAAAAATTCTGAGATTTCCATACCCAACTATAAAATTTTTCATCAAGATAGAACTGCCAAAGGGGGAGGAGTTGCAGTCTACTGCACAGAGAGCCTGCAAAGTAATGTCATATGTTCCAGGTCCATACCCAAACAGTTCGAACTACTAATCTTAAAAATTACTCTCTCCAGAAATAAGTCTCTCACTGTTGCCGCCTGCTACCGACCCCCCTCAGCTCCCAGCTGTGCCCTGGACACCATTTGTGAATTGATCGCCCCCCATCTAGCTTCAGAGTTTGTTCTGTTAGGTGACCTAAACTGGGATATGCTTAACACCCTGGCAGTTCTACAATCTAAGCTAGATGCCCTCAATCTCAAACAAATCATCAAGGAACCCACCAGATACAATCCTAAATCTCTAAACAAGGGCACCCTCATAGACGTCATCCTGACCAACTGGCCCTCCAAATACACCTCCGCCGTCTTCAACCAGGATCTCAGCGATCACTGCCTCATTGCCTGTATCCGCTACGGAGCCGCAGTCAAACGACCACCCCTCATCACTGTCAAACGCTCCCTAAAACACTTCTGTGAGCAGGCCTTTCTAATCGACCTGGCCCGGGTATCCTGGAAGGACATTGACCTCATCCCGTCAGTTGAGGATGCCTGGTTATTCTTTAAAAGTAACTTCCTCACCATTTTAGATAAGCATGCTCCGTTCAAAAAATGCAGAACTAAGAACAGATATAGCCCTTGGTTCACTCCAGACCTGACTGCCCTCGACCAGCACAAAAACATCCTGTGGCGGACTGCAATAGCATCGAATAGTCCCCGTGATATGCAACTGTTCAGGGAACTCAGGAACCAATACACTCAGTCAGTCATGAAAGCTAAGGCCAGTTTCTTCAGGCAGAAATTTGCATCCTGTAGCTCCAACTCCAAAAAGTTCTGGGACACTGTGAAGTCCATGGAGAACAAGAGCACCTCATCCCAGCTGCCCACTGCACTGATGCTAGGTAACATGGTCACCACCGATAAATCCATGATTATCGAAAACTTCAACAAGCATTTCTCAACGGCTGGCCATGCCTTCCGCCTGGCTACTCCAACCTCGGCCAACAGATCCCCCCCCCCCCCCCCCGCAGCTACTCGCCCAAGCCTCTCCAGGTTCTCCTTTACCCAAATCCAGATAGCAGATGTTCTGAAAGAGCTGCAAAACCTTGACCCGTACAAATCAGCTGGGCTTGACAATCTGGACCCTCTATTTCTGAAACTATCCGCCGCCATTGTCGCAACCCCTTTTACCAGCCTGTTCAACCTCTCTTTCGTATCATCTGAGATCCCAAGGATTGGAAAACTGCCACGGTCATCCCCCTCTTCAAAGGGGGAGACACTCTAGACCCAAACTGTTACAGACGTATATCCATCCTGCCCTGCCTATCGAAGGTCTTCGAAAGCCAAGTCAACAAACAGGTCACTGACCATCTCGAATCACACCGTACCTTCTCCGCTGTGCAATCGGGTTTCCGAGCCGGTCACGGGTGCACCTCAGCCACGCTCAAGGTAGTAAACGATATCATAACGGCCATCGATAAAAGACAGTACTGTGCAGCCGTCTTCATCGACCTTGCCAAGGCTTTCGACTCTGTCAATCACCTTATTCTTATCGGCAGACTCAGTAGCCTTGGTTTCTCTGATGACTGCCTTGCCTGGTACACCAACTACTTTGCAGATAGAGTGCAGTGTGTCAAATTGGAGGGCATGCTGTCCGGTCCTCTGGCAGTCTCTATGGGGGTGCCACAGGGTTCAATTCTCGGGCCGACTCTTTTCTCTGTATATATCAATGATGTTGCTCTTGCTGCAGGCGATTCCCTGATCCACCTCTACGCAGACGACACCATTCTATATACTTCCGGCCCGTCCTTGGACACTGTGCTATCTAACCTCCAAACAAGCTTCAATGCCATACAACACTCCTTCCGTGGCCTCCAACTGCTCTTAAACGCTAGTAAAACCAAATGTATGCTTTTCAACCGTTCGCTGCCTGCACCTGCACGCCTGACTAGTATCACCACCCTGGATGGTTCCGACCTTGAATATGTGGACATCTATAAGTACCTAGGTTTCTGGCTTGACTGTAAACTCTCCTTCCAGACTCATATCAAACATCTCCAATCGAAAATCAAATCCAGAATCGGCTTTCTATTCCGCAACAAAGCCTCCTTCACTCATGCCGCCAAACTTACCCTAGTAAAACTGACTATCCTACCGATCCTCGACTTCGGCGACGTCATCTACAAAATAGCTTCCAACACTCTACTCAGCAAACTGGATACAATTTATCACAGTGCCATCCGTTTGGTCACTAAAGCACATTATACCACCCACCACTGTGACTTGTATGCTCTAGTCGGCTGGCCCTCGCTCCATATCCATCGCCAGACCCACTGGTTCCAGGTCATCTACAAGTCCATGCTAGGTAAAGCTCCGCCTTATCTCAGTTCCCTGGTCACGATGGCAACACCCACCCGTAGCGCGCGCTCCAGCAGGTGTATCTCACTGATCATCCCTAAAGCCAACACCTCATTTGGCCGCCTTTCGTTCCAGTTTTCTGCTGCCTGTGACTGGAACGAATTGCAGAAATCGCTGAAGTTGGAGACTTTTATCTCCCTCACCAACTTCAAACATCTGCTATCCGAGCAGCTAACCGATCGCTGCAGCTGTACATAGTCTTATCGATAAATAGCCCACCCAATTATACCTACCTCATCTCCATACTGTTTTTATTTATTAACTTTTCTGCTCTTTTGCACATCAATATCTCTACCTGTACATGACCATCTGATCATTTATCACCCCAGTGTTAATCTGCAAAATTGTAATTATTTACCTACCTCCTCATGCCTTTTGCACACAATGTATATAGACCCTTTTTTTCTACTGTGTTATTGACTTGTTTATTGTTTACTCAATGTGTAACTCTGTGTTGTGTGTTCACACTGCTATGCTTTATCTTGGCCAGGTCGCAGTTGCAAATGAGAACTTGTTCTCAACTAGCCTACCTGGTTAAATAAAGGTGAAATAAAAATAAATAAAAATAAAATAAAAAATTGGGGGAATTGAACCCACAAGCCCGGTGTTGCTAACAACATGCTCTACGAACCCTAAAACTCTAGAACCATATCAGAGGAATTTCTAACCTGCTGTATATAACTACATTTAAGGCATCTCCAAACCTGTCTGGAATGATTCCCCCTCCTCAGTCCAATAGTCATAGAAGGCATATCCAGGTCCCTCTTCACATATACATATTTTTTTGCCATCTGGCAATCTGTACAGAATCTCTGTTCCTCTGTGCTCTCTTGTAATCTCAGCTCAGACTACAAATATGTATTTACTGTGTTGTCTATCAGGGAGGCAGCTCTCATCTCCCCAGAGTGGAGCAGCTCTAACTGGTCTTTTATCTGGCCTGGCTGCTGACTGGATGGCTGGGCCCTCAGCTGCCACAGGGATAGATGGATTCATCTGGAGAGGAGCTTTACATGTTCATAGAGAGAGTGGGGTGAGGGGTTGGGGGAGAAAGAGAGAGAGAGAGGGAGAGAGGGGGGTGAGAGAGGAGAGAGAGAGAGGGGTGGAGAATGCAAGCGAGAACAAGGAGTATGACACACAGAGAGAGGAGAGAGAGGAAGCAAGAGAGTGAGAGAGAAAAAGGAAGGAAGGAAGGAAGGATAAATAAAAAAATAGCTAGAAAGATAAATACAGGGTTGACAGATGCGGAAAAAGAGAGGGAAAGAGAGACAGAGGGAAAAAAAGAGTAGTGCAACTGAGAGTGTGCTGGTGTGGCTGCAGGCAGTGTGATGAAGACCTGCGACAAACTACATATGCTATAGCTCCCATCTACTTAAGATTTAATCAAAGCCCAATCTATTTCTATTGGTAGAAACTGCAGCATGACATGAAATCTCATGTAGTAACTCATTACCATAAACCATCCTGTAGCTACAGTAGGCTATATGAAATGTGTATGTGTGCTCACTGTGTGCTAGTGTATTAAAGAGAGTGAGTGGGGGAGGGCGAGAACAGGCAGAGGGGAGAGAGAGACAAAGAGCGAGAAAGTGAAAATAGAGAGAAACATATTTTTATTTTACCTTTATTTAACCAGGTAGGCAAGTTGAGAACAAGTTCTCATTTACAATGACGACCTGGCCAAGATAAATAAAGCCGTTTCGACACATACAACAACACAGAGTTGCACATGGGGTAAAACAAACATACAGTCAACAATACAGTAGAAAAATAAGTATATATGGATAACAGAGAGAGGGTGGAAAGAGAGGGATGAGGGTTGCAGGAATATGTTGAGAAAACGAGAGAGAGCGGGTGTAACGGCGTTCTTCGTTTGTCGCAAGAAAGTCGGACCGAAATGCAGCGTGTTGGTTACTCATGTTTTTTAATGAAAACAAATGACTATTACATGAAAATACTGAGACAAATACAAAAACAACAAAACAGAACGTGAAACCTAAGTACAGCCTATCTGGTGAAACTACACAGAGACAGGAACAATCACCCACGAAATACAAAGTGAAACCCAGGCTATCTAAATACGGTTCCCAATCAGAGACAACGAGAATCACCTGACTCTGATTGAGAACCGCCTAAGGCAGCCAAACCTATGCAACACCCCTACTCAGCCGCAATCCCAATAACTAAAAAACCCCACTACGAAATACAACAACATAAAACCATGTCACACCCTGGCCTGACCAAATAATTAACGAAAACACAAAAATACTAAGACCAAGGCGTGACAGCGGGAGAGAGAGGAATCGTGAGATAGAGTCTCACAGTCTCTCTCGACATGATTTGTGTTTGCACTGCATACTTAAATCATGACATCTGGGCTCCTTTGACATGTGCGCGCCTCAGAGATATCTAAAATCAATATTTTCATAAAGGCCCTAATATACCTGACCAAGGAGAATTCCCAGCTGAAACGGATAAAACTATAAGTGGACATGAGTAGATAGGTAGAACAGTAGAGATGTCATAATTTTACTGTGGAGTTGTATGCAAGGGCATGTAAACGTGCAGTCAATCGGCAGGTAGCCTAGCGGTTAAGAGTGTTGGGCCAGTAACCCGAAGGTTGGTGGTTCAAATCCTGAGCTGACTCAGTAAAAATCTGAACAAGAAACTTACCTCCTAACATATAGGGCATAAAGGCACGTAGGGCACTTAATGCATAGGGCATGAAGGCACCTAGGACACTTAATGCATAGGACATGAAGGCATGTAGGGCACTTAATGCATAGGACATGAAGGCACGTAGGGCACTTAATGCATAGGACATGAAGGCATGTAGGGCACTTAATGCATAGGGCATGAAGGCACGTAGGACACTTAATGCATAGGACATGAAGGCACGTAGGACACTTAGCATATAGGGCATAAAGGCACATAGGACACTTAATGCATAGGGCATGAAGGCACGTAGGACACTTAGCATATAGGGCATAAAGGCACATAGAACACTTAATGCATAGGACATGAAGGCACATAGGGCATGAAGGCACGTAGGACACTTAGCATATAGGGCATAAAGGCACGTAGGACACTTAGCGTATAGAGCATGAAGGCACGTATGGCACCACTCATGTAGCGCATGTACATTGTTAAGAACACATTCACGCACGCCCACACACACACACATTGTAGAGTAATGTGTGCTTGTGTTCAGGCAGAGGCTCTTAGAGGACAACAACACTCTGAACTAAACAATCTCTTCACTCTGAACGGCCCCACGAGAGTAAATTACGCTCTCCATGTTTTGTCTCTGTGTAGAAACGCTTCATAATTGTTGAGGTGCTGCACTTTCAGGGCTGCCTGCTCTGCATGGTGCACTGTACTTATTGATGGGTGTGTGTAAGTGTAAGTGTAGGTGAGTTCCTGCATGGTGCTCTGTGTTGGTGCTGCCAGCATCACGGTGTTGTGACAGTCAACTCCCTGCTGTGGAAGACCACTTCGTATTTCACTTCAATTCAATGGGCTGTATTGGCATGGGAAACACGTTACATTGCCAAAGCAATTTCTCTCAATTTAACAAAAAAAACGCTTAGTTTTCTACCTCCCAGTTCGCCACAAATAACAATAACAATACAACAACAATATTTCCACTCCTCGTCGTCTTGTTTTCCCTCGAAAGGACGCCAGTACCCCTCATCCATTCTACTCGGAAGAACGAGAAAAAAGAAAGACAATATCAATAGCAGAATATTGGATTGTAGTGAAGACCAGTACAGAATTTGTTTAGTGATGTGTCATTGGCGTTAGAGAAGAGGAGAGTTCCTGGAGGAGGGAAATCCAATAGAGTCGTAAATATCCCAGGAGCATCAGGGTCAAATCATCTCTGGACTGTTGGTCTGTTTGTCTGCTGCAAATGAAAAGATATTGAAGGAGCTCAGGACCACAGCCGGAGAAGATATGACCAGTAGATGCATCGTATCAAGTGGATATCTGTACAATACAAAACAGCAGAGATGTCAACAAATGAAGAGATATTGAAGGAGTTCAGGACCACAACCGGAGAAGATATGATCAGTAGATGCATCATATAAAGTGGATATCAGTACAATACTAACAGCAGAGATGCCAACAGTGACAGCAACAGTTGAAACAAGCTGTATATTTACAGTGGTATAGTGGGGCTGCTATAGCCTAAATGATGGGATGTCGGCAGTGCATTCTGTATTGATCAGTACAATTCTACCATTGAGGAGATTTCAGCAGTAGATTTCTAGTACAGGGGAGATATCAGTAGTACTGCACCCGAACAGTACCACTGACATCCCATAATTTAGGCTATAGTATCCTAGTATACTACTATAAATATACAGCTCAAGACATCAACAGTAGATTGTTTGTGTTTTCACAAATATATATATGAGCAGTAGATTTGAAGCAGTGTAGTCATGTAGCATTCCTTAGGCCAAAGCATGTCAGTACTGTATGCCATGTTGGGGAGATATCAGTAGTACCTGAAAAAACATCAACAGTTAAATAGTGTAGTGACAGTGTATCCCCAAAGAGCTATAAGCAGTAGATTGATAGTGTTTCACCAGAGAGATCCATCTGATACTGTAATATTGTACCTGAGGGGGGGGGGGGGAGAATAGCTGTAGAAGAGATACCATCTGTAGATTGTGTTGTTTGCTACCTGAGAAGAAATCAGCAGTTAGGGTTGCGCAATTCTGGGAACTTTCAATGAATTCCCTGGTTTTTCCGAAATCCCGGTTGGAGTTTTCCTGGAATCAGGAGGAAGTAAGTAGGAAATGCTCCAATCAGGATTTCTGGAAAACCAGGGAATTTATTGAAAGTTCACAGACATGTGCAGCCATGTCAGCAGTACATACAGTTAGGTAGTGTTGCTGATTGGATGTCTCCCTTAAAGCTGCAATATGTCACGTTTTGGGCGACCCGACCAAATTAACATAGAAACATAAGTTATAGATCTGTCATTCTCATTGATAGCAAGTCTAAGAAGTGGTAGGTCTGCTCTATTTTCGCTCTTTCTATGCTTCCCGTGCTGATGTTTCGTTTTTGCATCTTTTACTTTCGGTTTTTCAAACAGCTGAAAATACAATATTTTTTACTTATGGAAAATGTCACGCCCTGACCTTAGTTATCTAGGTCTAATGTATTATTTTGGTCAGGTCAGGGTGTGACGAGGGTGGGTATGTGTGTTTTTGTCCGGTCTCGGGTTTTTGTGTATCTATGTTTTTTTTGTATGTCTAGGTAATGTAGGTCTATGGTGGCCTGAATCGGTTCCCAATCAGAGGCAGCTGTTTATCGTTGTATCTGATTGGGGATCCTATTTAGGTTGCCATTTTCCCAGTTTGGTGTTGTGGGTTATTGTCTATGTTTAGTTGCATGTCAGCACTCGGTCTTTATAGCATCATGTCAGTTTGTTTAGTGTTCTTGCTTTCTTTATTAAAAGAAGAATGTATTCATATCACGCTGCGCCTTGGTCTCCTATACGACGAACGTGACAGAAAAGATATTTCACTGCGGACCAGATGGTACAATAACTCTCTACACTACACTTGCTTGTTCTAGCAACCAGGAAGCGGTGAACCGGTTCATGCATAGTGTACAGCATCCTTAAGAGTGATGGAAATGGGTTAACGGGTTCCAAACAAGGCTCAAAAGGTTCCTGGTTAGTGAAACACACACACACACACACACACACAAACACACACACACACAAACACACACACACACACACACAAACACACACTTTCCCCTCTCATCGAGAGTCAATGTAATTTAATCCTTTTTCTTTGAATTACCAATAAGAGAGAAGATGAACGTGCGTCTGGTTTGCAGATTAGCGATTTAAGTTGATTTAAGTTGAAAAGGAAAGACCAACACGTTGACCCAGCACATTGTCATCACTCACGCAGTTGGATCTCGAGAGCTACCCTTGGCCACTGACACATGCAATGCTATCTTCACCCTTTTAAATCTTCGGCCATGTATACGCCTATAGTCCTAATGCGAGAATAGCTCGCCGACTAGAGTCGTCTTCTGGCATATCATAAGAGGACCAAGGGCGTACGACAGGGGCTTCAGGTGCACGCTGAGACAATATGTGAAATATTGCATATACATTTATTCATTTCACAGATGCTCATATCTCTAGTGACCCAGAAGTCAAGGTGAGGTTAGTTCTTCTAATATAGTCAATGTCATATGTTAGGCCCTATGGCCATATGGCAGATGACTGTACATGAAAAGTCCTTGGGGAATGTTTACATTATAAAAGAGCAACGGAGCAAAGTGCTGTGTTGACTCTTTCTACAAGCCAACGACAGAGTAGTAAGACATGCATTGATTGCAGTGCCTATACAGACTTGTATAGGGGACTCAATGAAATTGGACTGTGAAAAAAAACCCGTCCCACAGCGATTTAAATTGGCGTAAATGGAGGTGTTCCGTGAGGATTGGTGGTCGAGGACCGTTTATTTTATTCCCGTGTTGCCTCTTTCTCCCTCTCATCTATCTTCTCCCAACTCTTATTTGTAATTCAAAGTAAAAAATTGATCTGGGATATCGAAAAACGCCTTGAGTACAGAGTTATCTGCCACCCTATCAGTGACCTATTATCCCACTGACCGCAAGAAGAAATTGCTACAGTAAAAGTTCCCTCAAATATTTTTCCCTCTGATTGCCAGTGATATCTTTATGTTGTCCTCATTCGCGCTGAGGTGCCTTTAAAAATAATTTGTTTACTCTGAAAGGAGATTTTAAGGGCAAGGTTTTATCAAGATTACTTCACCTAAATTATGTCTGCACTTTTACCGAGGAAGTGAAATGATCGCGCTATTATAGTTTCCCACAGTATCAGCCGATAAGGATCTCAAATTAAATCTATAGCGAATTGCTCCATTTCCGGGAGACAAGAAGATTGGTGTTGTTTGCTTTCCCCTACATGAAATCTCCCCGGGACCAAATACTGATGCAATTACACTGCTGCCAACCCCAACATGCATACATACATTCACCCACGCAACGAACATTTCTTGACTACCAAAAGATACACGCTTTCCTTCTCAGGCTCATTCATTCTCCAACCAGACCCTTCCCTCCTATAAATCTATTTTTTAATCTTCTTCGCTTATTTTCCATTGATCGGTTTTGTCGATAATTACAAGAAACATGTGGGCGTAGTATGGGGACTATTTTTGCAACCCAAGGAGAAGAATGTATTTCATTGATTTTGTGGAGCAAGCATTGGACCTTTATCTCTGAAATGGCCATTTGACAACTTAGTGGAACTTTCTCCCCGGGCTTTTGACACGAGCTCTTTCTATGTGAATATCGCATGGCCCTTACAGGTAAAGGATGTATACACAATATTCTTAGCTTGGATTAAACCGCCACAAAGCTAAAACGGGGAGAATCCACATGAAATCATACCACCTAAGAGGGGTTAGATTTGTTTTTATAAGCCTATAGCTGGTTTATATCGGTCTTCATGACTCACTGTGGTGGCCATTTTAAGACTATGTTTATAGATAATGGAGGTTAAATGGGAGTAGCTTCTGGATTGATGGGAATCAAATGTGAATATCCACATTAAACCGTACCACCTATGAGGGGTTACATTTTGTTTTTATACATCTACAACCTTGTCGTCTTTGTCACCGTCTTCATGACTCACTGTGGCGGGTGGCTCTTTTGCAACTCTGTTTATAGGTAATGGAGGTTAATGGATTGGTGGAGGGACCACCCAGAATGACCTAGAATTCCGACGGGGTTTATGACAGCTTCCTCCTGACGTCATGGACCAGTTGTCTCCTCCGAGGTGACAGGCACGTCAACGTTATCCGTTATTGACCCCCGTGCCACTATCCCGGTTAATCACTCACCCTCACGGACTGGTTGACTGACGGAAAGATCAACCGGTGTCTGTGAGTGGGTGAGTGTCACCAGAAGGAAAGCTTCAGAGCCTCTCACCTCGGCCCCCTGAGCGGCTGGAGTCATCGGCAGCTCGGCCACTACTGTCATCACAACAGTTCATCTCCTCGGTAGGCAATTGAAGAAAATGGCCCAAAACAGCAGGTGTGTTTTCTTTCACTCACTCAAACTGGTGAGTGGTGAGTCAGATTTTCCTTGACACTGAACAGAGATTCAGCTTTCTCTGCCTTCAAAGAAGAAGGGAGTCCCTGTCTGTTCTGAAGTCAATTCTACAGGCCCCAGACCAGGCGATGACTATTTATGAGTGAAAACAGGGTTTGTAAGATTAATAGTTTTGGGGGAGGACCCTGTTCTGCAGAATTCTCTTCAGATGGAGAGATAGATAACACAGAGGAGGAGAGCTTTGGTTAAAGTACATAGACCACCCGCCAACCCCCCGGGCAATGGAGCGTAATATGTCTCTTCAAAGAGCAAGCTAACACAACATAGTGAATTTATTGAGACATGAGAAAAATGGAGAATAGCCAAAAGAGGGGCGAACATGTCCGCCAGAGTGCTGTTACGGCATGTGAATTGTGACTGTTATTGCCTTTGAATAAAGTTGCATTCTTACCGATATAATCTCCTCAAATCCATCATCTACCGACAAGACACCTGGAGGGTTAGACCCAAGGACAGCTTGCTATACTCAGTGTGTGTGTGTGTGTGTGTGTGTGTGTGTGTGTGTGTGCGTGCGTGCGTGTGTGAGTGAGAAGTTGTGCCAGTGTCTGTGCCCATATGCACCTTTGTGTATGTGTGCTTGCTTTCGTGTCTGCACACACACCATTTTGTGGGTCTGAGAGTGGATGTGGCATGTGAATTTAAATCGAGAGAAAATAGGCTGTATATGAAGGAGGATGGGACCATTGCTAGCACACACATAACATACTTTACAGCACTGCAGGGCAACAAAGAGGCAGTAAAGCACCCTGTATCCCATTACAAACATAGCAGCACTACCGATGTGTCCATGACTACAGCTGTAATCTCTCATATCCCCTGCAGCAATAGGCTGAGTCCCATACATAGTGCACTACTTTTGATGAGAGTATAGGGAATAGGGAAGGGTCCTATTTGGGATGCAGTATTAGTCTGCCACCACGGCCTATTCCTCTTGCATGGCTTTTTTGATGACTGATTCTGACCACGGATCGTCATAGTAAAGCTGCCTGGCAGGTCATCATAATTATGCTGCCTGACAGGTCATCATAATAAGCTGCTTGATTAGTTATCTTAGTAAATTTGCCTGACAGGTCATCTTAGTAAACCTGCCTGATAGGTCATCATAGTAAATCTGCCTGACAGGTCATCATAGTAAATCTGCCTGATAGGTCATCATAGTAAACCTGCCTGATAGGACATCATAATAAACCTGCCTGATAGGGCATCATAGTAAACCTGCCTGATAGGACATCATAGTAAACCTGCCTGATAGGGCATGATGATAAAGCTGCCTGATAGGTCATCATAATAAACCTGCCTGATAGGGCATGATGATAAAGCTGCCTGATAGGTCATCATAATAAAGCTGCCTGATAGGGCATCATAATAAAGCTGCCTGACAGGTCATCATAATAAAGCTGCCTGATAGGGCATCATAATAAAGCTGCATGATAGGGCATCATAATAAAGCTGCCTGATAGGTCATCATAATAAAGCTGCATGATAGGGCATCATAATAAAGCTGCCTGACAGGGCATCATAATAAAGCTGCCTGACAGGTCATCATAATAAAGCTGCCTGATAGGGCATCATAATAAAGCTGCCTGATAGGGCATCATAATAAAGCTGCTTGATAGGTCATTATAGTAAAGCTGCCTGATAGGACATCATAATAAACCTGCCTGATAGGGCATGATGATAAAGCTGCCTGATAGGTCATCATAATAAAGCTGCCTGATAGGGCATCATAATAAAGCTGCCTGACAGGTCATCATAATAAAGCTGCCTGATAGGGCATCATAATAAAGCTGCATGATAGGGCATCATAATAAAGCTGCCTGATAGGTCATCATAATAAAGCTGCATGATAGGGCATCATAATAAAGCTGCCTGACAGGGCATCATAATAAAGCTGCCTGACAGGTCATCATAATAAAGCTGCCTGATAGGGCATCATAATAAAGCTGCCTGATAGGGCATCATAATAAAGCTGCTTGATAGGTCATTATAGTAAAGCTGCCTGATAGGACATCATAATAAAGCTGCTTGATAGGGCATCATAATAAAGCTGCCTGATAGGTCATCATAATAAATCTGCCTGATAGGTCATCATAATAAATCTGCCTGATAGGTCATCATAATAAAGCTGCCTGATAGGGCATCATAATAAAGCTGCCTGATAGGTCATCATAGTAAATCTGACTGACAGGTCATCATAGTAAATCTGCCTGACAGGTCATCATAGTAAACCTGCCTGATAGGTCATCATAGTAAATATGCCTGACAGGTCGTCATAATAAAACTGCCTGATAGGTCATCATAATAAAGCTGCCTGACAGGTCATCATAATAAAGCTGCCTGACAGGGCATCATAATAAAGCTGCCTGACAGGTCATCATAGTAAACCTGCCTGATAGGTCATCATAGTAAATATGCCTGACAGGTCGTCATAATAAAACTGCCTGATAGGTCATCATAATAAAGCTGCCTGATAGGACATCATAATAAAGCTGCCTGATAGGTCATCATAATAAAGCTGCCTGATAGGTCATCATAATAAAGCTGCCTGATAGGACATCATAATAAAGCTGCCTGATAGGGCATCATAATAAAGCTGCCTGATAGGGCATCATAATAAAGCTGCCTGACAGGTCATCATAATAAAGCTGCCTGATAGGGCATCATAATAAAGCTGCCTGATAGGTCATCATAATAAAGCTGCTTGATAGGTCATTATAGTAAAGCTGCCTGATAGGACATCATAATAAAGCTGCCTGATAGGGCATGATGATAAAGCTGCATGACAGGGCATCATAATAAAGCTGCCTGACAGGTCGTCATAATAAAACTGCCTGATAGGGCATCATAATAAAGCTGCATGACAGGGCATCATAATAAAGCTGCCTGACAGGTCATCATAATAAAGCTGCCTGATAGGGCATCATAATAAAGCTGCCTGACAGGGCATCATAATAAAGCTGCCTGATAGGTCATCATAATAAAGCTGCCTGATAGGTCATCATAATAAAGCTGCCTGATAGGGCATCATAATAAAGCTGCATGACAGGGCATCATAATAAAGCTGCCTGACAGGTCATCATAATAAAGCTGCCTGATAGGGCATCATAATAAAGCTGCCTGACAGGGCATCATAATAAAGCTGCCTGATAGGTCATCATAATAAAGCTGCCTGATAGGTCATCATAATAAAGCTGCCTGACAGGGCATCATAATAAAGCTGCCTGATAGGTCATCATAATAAAGCTGCCTGATAGGGCATCATAATAAAGCTGCATGACAGGGCATCATAATAAAGCTGCCTGACAGGTCATCATAATAAAGCTGCCTGATAGGGCATCATAATAAAGCTGCTTGATAGGTCATTATAGTAAAGCTGCCTGATAGGACATCATAATAAAGCTGCTTGATAGGGCATCATGATAAAGCTGCCTGATAGGTCATCATAATAAATCTGCCTGATAGGTCATCATAATAAAGCTGCCTGATAGGGCATCATAATAAAGCTGCCTGATAGGGCATCATAATAAAGCTGCCTGATAGGGCATCATAATAAAGCTGCCTGACAGGGCATCATAATAAAGCTGCCTGATAGGGCATCATAATAAAGCTGCCTGACAGGGCATCATAATAAAGCTGCTTGATAGGTCATCATAGTAAAGCTGCCTGATAGGACATCATAATAAAGCTGCCTGATAGGTCATCATAATAAAGCTGCCTGACAGGGCATCATAATAAAGCTGCCTGACAGGGCATCATAATAAAGCTGCCTGATAGGGCATCATAATAAAGCTGCCTGATAGGGCATCATAATAAAGCTGCCTGACAGGGCATCATAATAAAGCTGCCTGATAGGGCATCATAATAAAGCTGCCTGACAGGGCATCATAATAAAGCTGCCTGATAGGGCATCATAATAAAGCTGCCTGACAGGTCATCATAATAAAGCTGCCTGACAGGTCATCATAGTAAACCTGCCTGATAGGTCATCATAATAAACTGCTTGAATAGTTATCTTAGTAAAGCTGCCTGACAGGTAATCATAGTAAACCTGCCTGATAGGTCATCATAATAAAGCTGCCTGACGGGTCATCATAGTAAACCTGCCTGACAGGTCATCATAGTAAAGCTGCCTGACAGGTAATCATAGTAAACCTGCCTGATAGGTCATCATAATAAAGCTGCCTGACAGGTAATCATAGTAAACCTGCCTGATAGGTCATCATAATAAAGCTGCCTGACAGGTAATCATAGTAAACCTGCCTGACAGGTCATCATAGTAAAGCTGCCTGACAGGTCATCATAGTAAAGCAGCCTGACAGGTCATCATAGTAAACCTGCCTGATAGGTCATCATAGTAAATATGCCTGACAGGTTGAAGTTGAGGGGGAAAGATAGACAGCAGATATGGGAAAGTGGTATGTGCGCTTTGTGGCTCATAGAAACGGATCCAGGGCTGGTTTCTAAAGTTTTCTCTAAAGGTTGCGGATAGAAGTAGTGTAGAAATCAGCAACACTATGTGATAACGAGTAGCTCTTTAGCCTTCGCGTATGGTGTGTGTGGCTTTCAGTAGGACAGCTTTGAGAATCCCCAGAAGTGTTAGAGAGAGCAGAATACAGACGTTTGGCTTGTGTACGCGACAGTGACCTGTGAAAAGCCACTAGAGGACATCGCCACCCACTGACCTCTATTAATCTGCAGTTCTACTGGGCACATCAGTATACACACTACACACACTGAAACTCAAGCAAACACACACACATACACTTTGTAGGTCAAATAGAAAAACACTGATACTACTCACAAGCAAATAAGCACACACGCACACTAGCACGCACGCACACACACAGTCTTGTAAGACTATACTGTCCCATTCAAAATTCAGTCCCATTCAAAATGCTGTTTTCCCTAACCCTAATCCTTACTTGCCCTAATCTTAACACTAAGCGTAACCCCAAAACCTAACCTTAACCCCAAAGGTAACCCTAGCTTCTAATTCTAACCCTAACACTAATTCTAACCTTAATGCTAAACCCCCTAGAAATTGCATTTGATAAAATGTTCCCAGTTGATAAAATGTTTGTTTATTTACTATTCTTGTGGGGCCTTCTGGTCTAGTTACATGCACACACACACACACACACACACACACACACACACACACACACACACACACACACACACACACACACACACACACACACACACACACACACACACACACACACACACACACACACACACACACACACACACACACACACACACACACACACACACACACACACACACACACACACACACACACACACACACACACACACACACACACACACACACACACACACACACACACACACACACACACACTCTAAAGAGAGATGACAACATGGACTGCGATAAATCTAGAGAGAAACTAGTGCTCAGTGTTATCATCAACTGATGAATGTTCTAATTTCCTGGTTGTTTTCCACCTCTAAATGTCAGTGTGGAACAGGCATGAAATCAGTGTTTCCCAATCCGTTCACTGGGGATCCCCAACAAGGTTTGCGCAATTCTGGAAGCATCTACCTGGGAGGGGAGACTAATAGTACCCAGACTGTGGGTCAGATCTTACCACACATTATATGGCCCAAATCTGGCCCAAATCTGGTCTGAATGTAGGAGATGCACACTGAAGGGTTGGGCCTTTGCTTATGGGCCAGTTCTCTATTCAGGTGCTGTACGTGGTCCAATAGTTGTTGGTCCACTAAATGAGGGATACATCCACCTTGCCTGGAAGATCTGATGTACTAAATATGGCAACCAGCCCACCTCCCGAACATAATTCCAAGTGGTATGTGATTAAGTGTTAAGTCTTCTGGTCCGGATTTGATCCATAATAACTTAGCTGTCAGGGTATGTACCCCAAACCATTCTGCTACAACTCTAAAAGATACAAAGTGAAAAGGACTGTCTATGTAAAACTGTTTCATGTCAATGCAGGTTTGAATGAATCGAGGCCCTGTTGAGAAGCACATTATAAATGCAATCCCTTTACTATCCTTTTCCAATCTCAGCATGAGTGAGCAATGCATATCCGTAGAGACAGTTCATCCGGATCCCTTGAAGTCGTTTCTGTAATCACTCGTTTAGCTCCTGACGAAATGAGGGCCTTTTAGAATGGAATGATTCTTGCGGGGCGTCGTTCAGACTCGTTCTAAAGTGACACACCCCCACCATTGTTTTCCAGGGTGTAATTGATGCCCAACTCTGCTGCGGCGAAGAAGATTATCGGCAGTGTAATTGTCTCATTGGGTTGGAACTGGCATCGCAGAGGGAAAGCCGGGCTGAATGGATTGGAGGAGCATTCAAGATAATTCGAAAGCAGAGCAACAGCATCTTAAGTTGAGCAATACACACAAACGTCACTTGGTTTCAGTGGAATCATCCACTTGTGACAATGGCAGATCTGCAGTGAAGTTTAAAGTAGAGCTGAGAGCGTTTTAACAAACTGTAGATATGAAACAAACAGACAATCAGTCAAAAATATAAAGTTCCCCATTTTTGCTACAAAACCAACTTCATAAGAGGTTTTAAAAATGTTATACTTTACTCAAAATCCCATGACGTACAGTAAGCCATTTGCAACACCGGTTCTGGTCTCCTCCTTGGCTCCTGACAGTTGTTACTGTACGTCATGGGATTTTGAGTAAAGTATAACATTTTTAAAACCTCTTATAAAGTTGGTTTTGTAGCAAAAATGGGGAACTTTATATTGATGGATAGATGGATAGATAGATGGATGCAGTTCAATGCAAGATTAAAGTAATTCCCCAAAATACTGCTATAAGGTTGTAAATCCCAGCTGGCCTGGTACATTGCTTGCTGCCTCCACCCATTTGAGATGCACTGTTTGTCACGCCTTGGTCTTAGTATTTTGTGTTTTCGTTTATTAGTTGGTCAGGCCAGGGTGTGACATGGGTTTATATTGTTGTATTTCGTAGTGGGGTTTTTTAGTTCTTGGGATTGCGGCTGAGTAGGGGTGTTGCATAGGTTTGGCTGCCTGAGGCGGTTCTCAATCAGAGTCAGGTGATTCTCGTTGTCTCTGATTGGGAACCGTATTTAGGTAGCCTGGGTTTCACTTTGTATTTCGTGGGTGATTGTTCCTGTCTCTGTGTTAGTGTTCACCAGACAGGCTGTATAGGTTTTCCACGTTCCGTTTGTTGTTTTTGTATTTATAAGTTATTTCATGTATCGTCATTTGTTTCATTAAAGACATGAGTAACCAACACGCTGCATTTCGGTCCGACTTTCTTGCGACAAACGAAGAACGCCGTTACACTGTTTCAGTTTTAAATGACTATATTTTGGATCAAAACGGATGAATGTAAGTAAGGCTGGGAATGTCAATTCAATCAGTCCTAGTGTGGCTAATCATTTTTTGCACAAATGTGTTTACATCCCTGTTAGTGAGCATTTATCGTTTGCCAAAATAATCCATCCACCTGACAGGTGTGGCATATCAAGGAGCTGATTAAACAGCAGGGAGGTTGTTGGCATGCTGACTGCAGGAATGTCTGCCAGAGCTGTTGCCAGAGAATTTAATGTTCATTTCTCTACCACACGCTGCCTCCAACTTTGTTTTAAAGAATTTGTCAATACATCCACATGGCCTCACAACTACAGACCACATGTAACCACACCAGCACTCCACATCCGGCTTCTTCACCTGCGGGATCATCCGAGACCAACCTCCCAGACAGCTGATGAGACTGAAGAGTGTTTCTGTCTGTAATAAAGCCCTTTTGTGGGGAGAAAACTCAGTCTGATTGGCTGAGCCTTACTCCCAAGTGGGTGGGCCTATGCCCTCCCAGGCTCACCCATGGCTGTGCCCCTGCCCAGTCATGTGAAATCCATAGATTAGGGCCTGATTTATTCATTAGCTGAAAAGGTTTGAGAGAGTTTATCTAAATGTTCCCTCGTTAGATTTGAGGTAATCTCGCTCTGGCTGGAATTAGTTGTTCATCTTGTTATGACTGATTTCCTTTTATGAACTGTAACTCATTTATATATTTTGATGTATATTTTTGTTCAGTTTATGTAGATATTTATTCAGCAAATTAAAAATACGGCACCTAGCAAGCTGCTGGGAGGATGGCATGTCAATGGAGGAGTGGGGGAGTGATTGACTTTTTCCCTCATATCGCTTTTGTTTTGGTGGCTACAGCTAGAGATGCAAGTGTCATTTGGTTAGCTAGCAAGAAAAATGTATCGCCTTGCAAGCTATCTAGCAATGCTGAACTTGAATGACTGTTATCCAGTTAGCATATCTCTTGCGTTCGTAAATTCACTCTGGCTAACTCCTCCGATTTCAGAGCACTCTTGTCTGTGTGGTTCCAGAGTGCATAACAACGGCAACATAAGTGATGCTCTAGATAACATGTAAACAGCCTAACCAGCTCTGCTAGGGCGAGTGAGGTGTTCTCTCATTTTTAGCCAGTTAGCTTGGGAGCTTGACAACCATTGTGAGGAATGTTTGGATCAGCCCTACTCCTCAGCCAGAGCGTCCAGTGTCAATAGTGCTGTGTTCTCTCAGAACGCTCCTAGAGCGAAACGCTAGAAATTTACAAAAGACAATCGGACAACGCTCTGAATTTAGAAACTACCCAGAGTGCACTCTGACACACCAGAGGCAATTTACCCTTAGTTGTCAATCAAATGTATTTGGCATTGATCAAATGGGTAGGCAGGCAGGCAAGTTCCCATTCAATTGTCAAAACATGGGTTGGGACAAGCATGCATTGGAAGGCAAACTGCAGAAGGAGGAGCAGAGTACTAATCCCAATCGTTTATCAGTGCAATTTTGATGGCCAATGAGCTGAAAATGTTTGAGAGGGTTTATCTAATGTCCCCTCGTTAGATTTTAGCTTATCTCGCTCTGGCTAGCATTAGTTGATGATCTTGTTGTTATTGATTTGCTTAACCGAGGGAGAGAGAGCCTACCTTTTCATGATTGTTTGATCAATAGGACTGTTAAGTTGCCAAATGTAAGAGGACTCTGGTGGTATTTACATACTGTTTTTGCAGAAATCCATTCAGTTGTATTTCGTGGCCTTTTTTTTCTAAACTTGTGCTGTTTCCACTGCCTGAAAACACACAGTCCAGTCCAGTTCAAAGTGAGTGATGGCAGGCCTTTGTGGCAAATGGCTTATTTGCATAAAGGCCTACTTTAGCTCTGATTGGCTGTGGCGCAGTCTTGGTCCACGGACAAGACAGATGTTTTTATTACGTTTTATTTACTGCAGTGTCTATTAACTATTCATATGCATTTTTGCTTTCCCACACTGTATTTCTATAGAATTTTCACAAATACCTTACTATACGGCATTCTCAGACATTCTATGAATTTATGTCATATTCTTCCTGGAGGTGTGTATGAACAGATTTGAATAACATTTAAAAAAATGCTGTCAGTCCCACTAAGTGTATGACTCAAGTGAAAATTAAATTTGTTGATTTAACACACACACACACACAAACACACACAAACAAACAGCTTACTAGTTGCCCATCTGGGATCATCCATTTTCATATGTGTGAAATTAAAACTTGAGCCAGTCAGATGTGATAAAGCAAATAATTGCAGCATCATCGTATAGCTAATGAGGCAACTGGCTGTTTGCGCGAATGTGTTTATGTTCAAACTGAGCTCACAAGACCTCTGAGTAGAGCAATCATTTTGACTAATGTCTCCTTATTATTATGACTGGGGTTGAGCGTACGATAGCTGCTGTGTAAATATAGCAAGAATACACCAGAATTCACATGACTTCACAAATTCATAACAAACTGATTAGCTAACAAATTGGACACCTGGAGATGCACAAGGTGCTACTTTACCAAAGAGGCAGCACTCATAGCAGAGAATACTGCTATTAGGCCTGGGTATATTTTTTAATGTAACCTTATATAACTAGGCAAGTCAGTTAATAATAACACATTCTTATTTACAATGACGGCCTAGGAACAGTGGGTTAACTTCCTTGTTCAGGTGCTGAACGACAGATTTTTGCCTTGTCAGTTCGGGGATTCAATCGAGCAACCTTTCAGTTACTGGCCCAACGCTCTAACCAATAGGCTACCTGCTGCTCCTATAGTGAGGCTGGGAAGGAATGTCTCCCTCCACTCTTCAGCTATAGATGTATATCTACAGAATATGTGTCTCTCTCCACTCCCCAGGTGTTGATGTATTTCTATAGAATCTCTGTCTCTCTCCACTCTCCAGGTGTTCATGTATATCTATAGGATCTGTGTCTCTCTCCACTCTCCAGGTGTTAATGTATTTCTATAGAATCTCTGTCTCTCTCCACTCTCCAGGTGTTAATGTATATCTATAGGATCTGTGTCTCTCTCCACTCTCCAGGTGTTCATGTATTTCTATAGAATCTCTGTCTCTCTCCACTCTCCAGGTGTTAATGTATATCTATAGGATCTGTCTCTCCACTCCCCAGGTGTTCATGTATTTCTATAGAATCTCTGTCTCTCTCCACTCTCCAGGTGTTAATGTATATCTATAGGATCTGTCTCTCCACTCCCCAGGTGTTCATGTATATCTATAGAATCTCTGTCTCTCTCCACTCTCCAGGTGTTAATGTATATCTATAGGATCTGTCTCTCCACTCCCAGGTGTTAATGTATATCTATAGGATCTGTGTCTCCTCTCTGGTAGAGATGTATATCAATAGGATCTGTGTATCTCTACACTTTCCAGGTGTTAATGTATATCTATAGGATCTGTGTCTCCTCTCTGGTTGAGATGTATATCTATAGGATCTGTGTCTCTCTCCACTCTCCAGGTGTTCATGTATATCTATAGGACCTGTGTCTCTCTCCACTCTCCAGGTGTTAATGTATATCTATAGGATCTGTGTCTCTCTCCACTCTCCAGGTGTTAATGTATATCTATAGGGTCTGTGTCTCTCTCCACTCTCCAGGTGTTAATGTATACCTATAGGGTCTGTGTCTCTCCCCACTCTCCAGGTGTTAATGTATATCTATAGGGTTTGTGTCTTTCTCCACTCTCCAGGTGTTAATGTATACCTATAGGGTCTGTGTCTCTCTCCACTCTCCAGGTGTTAATGTATATCTATAGGATCTGTGTCTCCTCTCTGGTAGAGATGTATATCAATAGGATCTGTGTCTCTCTACACTCTCCAGGTGTTAATGTATATCTATAGGATCTGTGTCTCTCTCCACTCTCCAGGTGTTAATGTATATCTATAGGATCTGTGTCTCTCTCCACTCTCCAGGTGTTAATGTATTTCTATAGAATTTCTGTCTCTCTCCACTCTCCAGGTGTTAATGTATATCTATAGGATCTGTCTCTCCACTCCCCAGGTGTTCATGTATATCTATAGGATCTGTGTCTCTCTCCACTCTCCAGGTGTTAATGTATATCTATAGGATCTGTGTCTCTCTCCACTCTCCAGGTGTTCATGTATATCATAGTATCTATCTCTCCTCTCTGGTAGAGATGTATATCTATAGGATCTGTGTCTCTCTCCACTCTCCAGGTGTTAATTTATATCTATAGGATCTGTGTCTCTCTCCACTCTCCAGGTGTTAATGTATATCTATAGGATCTGTGTCTCTCTCCACTCTCCAGGTGTTAATTTATATCTATAGGATCTGTGTCTCTCTCCACTCTCCAGGTGTTAATGTATATCTATAGGATCTGTGTCTCTCTCCACTCTCCAGGTGTTAATGTATATCTATAGGATCTGTGTCTCTCTCCACTCTCCAGGTGTTAATGTATATATATAGGATCTGTGTCTCTCTCCACTCTCCAGGTGTTAATGTATATCTATAGGATCTGTGTCTCTCTCCACTCCCAATGTGTTCATGTATATCTATAGGATCTGTGTCTCTCTCCACTCCCAATGTGTTCATGTATATCTATAGGATCTGTGTCTCTCTCCACTCCCAATGTGTTCATGTATATCTATAGGATCTGTGTCTCTCTCCACTCCCAATGTGTTCATGTATATCTAAAGGATCTGTGTCTCTCTCCACTCCCAATGTGTTCATGTATATCTATAGGATCTGTGTCTCTCTCCACTCCCAATGTGTTCATGTATATCTATAGGATCTGTGTCTCTCTCCACTCCCAATGTTTTCATGTATATCTATAGGATCTGTGTCTCTCTCCACTCCCAATGTGTTCATGTATATCTATAGGATCTGTGTCTCTCTCCACTCCCAATGTGTTCATGTACTCTACCGTTCAAAAGTATGTGGTCACTTAAAAATCTTCTTGTTTTTGAAAGAAAAGCACACTTTTTTGTCCTTTAAAATAACATCAAATTGATCAGAAATACATTGTTAATGTTGTAAATGACTATTGTAGCTGGAAACGGAAGATGTTTTATGAAATATCCACATAGGCGTACAGAGGACCATTGTCAGCAACCATCACTCCTGCGTTACAATGGCATGTTGTGTTAGCTTATCCAAGTTTATCATTTTAAAAGGCTAACTGATCATTAGAAAACACTTTAGCAATTATGTTAGCACAGCTAAAAACAGTTAGCAATAAAGCAATAAAACGGGCCTTCTTTAGACCAGTTGAGTATCTGGAGCGTCAGCATTTGTGGGTTCGATTACAGGCTCAAACTGGCCAGAAACAAAGAACTTTCTTCTGAAACTCGTAAGTCTATTTTTATTCTGAGAAATTAAGGCGTGCGAGAAATTGCCAAGAAACTGAAGACCTCGTACAACGCTGTGTACAACTCCCTTCACAGAACAGCGCAAACTGGCCCTAATCAGAATAGAAAGAGGAGTGGGAGGCCCCGGTGCACAACTGAGCAAGAGGACAAGTACATTGGAGTGTCTAGTTTGAGAAACAGACACCTCACAAGTCCTCAACTGGCAGCTTCATTAAATAGTACCCGTAAAACACCAGTCTCAACGTAAAAAGTGAAGAGGCGACTCCGGGATTCTGGCCTTCTAGGCAGAGTTCCTCTGTCCAGTGTCTGTGCTCTTTTGCCCATCTTAATCTTTTCTTTTTATTGGCCAGTCTGAGATATGGCTTTTTCTTTGCAACTCTGCAAAGAACTTTGAGACTGGTGTTTTGCGGGTACTATTTAATGAAGCTGCCAATCTGAAGAATCAGGGGGATAAGCTATTTCCTTGCGGTTCTTCGCCCAGGGAGACAGTTTTGCAGCTAATAACATCTGAGCAGCTTCCCAGAGCAGCACTGCTGTTCCTCCTTCTGCCAAAGACCTGTCAGCAACACACTGGAACTGGCAGGACAGACAGATAGACAGGAACTAGGAGGAGAGAGACACACACACGCACATACTCACACATGCACACACGCACATACTCACACATGCACACACGCACATACTCACACATGCACACACACACACACACACACACACACACACACACACACACACACACACACACACACACACACACACACACACACACACACACACACACACACAGGCATCTCCAAGTTCAGTTTGGTGAGTAAATATTCACAGGGAATCAATGAAAGCAATTTATAATTACTCCCAAACGATCCCCGCTTAGACATTCTGATCCACATACAACGTATTTCAAATAAAATGTCACCTTGGCGGCCAGCATGTTTTTCTTTTCATAACAGATATACATTGAGATATGAGAGTATCTGGGGCCTTATCGGAGGGCATGCTGTCCGGTCCTCTGGCAGTCTCTATGGGGGTGCCACAGGGTTCAATTCTCGGGCCGACTCTTTTCTCTGTATATATCAATGATGTTGCTCTTGCTGCGGGCGATTCCCTGATCCACCTCTACGCAGACGACACCATTCTATATACTTCCGGCCCGTCCTTGGACACTGTGCTATCTAACCTCCAAACGAGCTTCAATGCCATACAACACTCCTTCCGTGGCCTCCAACTGCTCTTAAACGCTATTAAAACCAAATGCATGCTTCTCAACCGATCGCTGCCTGCACCCGCATGCCCGACGAGCATCACCACCCTGGACGGTTCCGACCTTGAATATGTGGACACCTATAAGTACCTAGGTGTCTGGATAGACTGTAAACTCTCCTTCCAGACTCATATCAAACATCTCCAATCGAAAATCAAATCAAGAGTCGGCTTTCTATTCCGCAGCAAAGCCTCCTTCACTCACGCCGCCAAACTTACCCTAGTAAAACTGACTATCCTACCGATCCTCGACTTCGGCGATGTCATCTACAAAATTGCCTCCAACACTCTACTCAGCAAACTGGATGCAGTTTATCACAGTGCCATCCGTTTTGTCACTAAAGCACCTTATACCACCCACCACTGCGACTTGTATGCTCTAGTCGGCTGGCCCTCGCTACATATTCGTCGCCAGACCCGCTGGCTCCAGGTCATCTACAAGTCCATGCTAGGTAAAGCTCCGCCTTATCTCAGTTCACTGGTCACGATGGCAACACCCATCCGTAGCACGCGCTCCAGCAGGTGTATCTCACTGATCATCCCTAAAGCCAACACCTCATTTGGCCGCCTTTCGTTCCAGTACTCTGCTGCCTGTGACTGGAACGAATTGCAAAAATCCCTGAAGTTGGAGACTTTTATCTCCCTCACCAACTTCAAACATGTGCTATCTGAGCAGCTAACCGATCGCTGCAGCTGTACATAGTCTATTGGTAAATAGCCCACCCATTTTCATTTCATTTTCATCTATCTCATCCCCACACTGATTTTATTTATTTACTTTTCTGCTCTTTTGCACACCAGTATCTCTACCTGTACATGACCATCTGATCATTTATCACTCCAGTGCTAATCTGCAAAATTGTAATTATTCGCCTACCTCCTCATGCCTTTTGCACACAATGTATATAGACTCGCCTTTTTTTGTACTGTGTTATTGACTTGTTAATTGTTTACTCCATGTGTAACTCTGTGTTGTCTGTTCACACTACTAAGCTTTATCTTGGCCAGGTCGCAGTTGCAAATGAGAACTTGTTCTCAACTAGCCTACCTGGTTAAATAAAGGTGAAATAAAAAAATAAAAAAAATTATGCTTGGATATTAGCCAACATTTTGTCAAGGAATTGGAGTGATCTTATCCAACAACCTGCCACAACAAGCGGATCACATGGCTCACGTTGAGTCTGTTTAGTAAAACAATCAGCCTGTCGGTACCTTCAACGGTCAGAAAGGCCTGTTTGTGTGTGTGCGTTGGGACACACGTTTCTCCTGACAAACCCTCCTTTCTTTATAAGGCAGAACAATGAGCACTTCTCCATCTGCTGGGAGGTGTGTGTTGTGTGGGGCTCCTCAGCTGCCGAGTTGCGTAATAAGGAGGTCGGGGTGTAAACACAGGGTGAGCGAGTGTCACTTGCTGTTTTTAAAGGAAACAAACCGGTGTGCTGTTAGCAGAGCTGTGGAGGTTGCTCTCGAATCTGATAAGAGGCAGCTACTTTCTGATGGGCGTGTGTGGAAAGGACAAAGCTGTTTATCACAGAGTCAATACATCTTCATCTACCAGAGTGGAAGCCTGTTATCATTTATCTCTCAAATATTTGAAAGCTCTTGTGGCTACATTTCTCAAGACACCCTCTACCTCAGAATAATAGTAATAATAATAATAATTTTCTCTATATTACTGTTATGTTCTATGTGAATATATTGTGACAGAGTGTTCTAACGCAGCAAACATTATATAAATGTTAATATACCTCCCATACGTATGTCTCACACGAGCTAGCCACCTGGCTTGGCTAACTAAATAAAAGTAATTGAGAGAAACTACTCACCTCAGTACCATGAATGCTATGACAAAAAAGGCTTTGAATTTAAGTGTTTCAATCAGAAGCCAACATATCGGGCCAACGAAGCCCCCACTTCCTGTTTACAATGCTGTTGAATGGGTCATTAATCATGACACTGTATGGCCACTTCCTGTTGGGGGTGGTGACTTAATTCGATTGACATAGGATTAATGAGGGCCGTGTGAGCGGTTGGCTTTGTTAGTACAGGAGTCATTGCAGCTGTTTTCACAGAAAGGCAGGGGTTAAGTGCTTAACTATTTGGTTACAGGTTACTGCAGGTATCACCTCTTGAAACAAACACACACACACACACACGCACGCACCTCAAGCTCTAATTCCACAGCGGCCACGTAATACATGACATATATGTTTACACTTTTACTACTATTTGCTGGGTTGCTAGGCTGTACAGGTCATCAGCAGTATATCGTTTTCTAGTAGCACGTTGGTAAGATATAGCAGTTTCCCTGGTTTCTAGGTGACATCAAAACAATGCGTAGAAGTGTATAGTCTAATAATAGTTCAAAATTCAAAACAAGTAAGTGTGCTAATTTCATTATGCGTGATACTCCTACGTTGACATGATAATTCTGTTTACAACTTAATCACCGTAGTGTGGCTGAGGGGATAGTTAGGGATTTTTTGTGGAGAGTTTTGGAACTCTGCTTCTTATTGATCTCCTTCTCCAGACAGGCAAAAACTCCATCCCACCAAAACAGACAGAAATTTTAGGCAGTCTTTTCAAGCAGCTTTTACGCAAAATAGAGTCACAATTTGACAGTATTATTCGAACCTCATAGTGTTGAAATATATATATAAAACACAGGAAAATCTAGTTGTTGACTGCACTGGGCCTTTAAAGATTTTTTTTTTTTTAATGATTCACTTCAAACTCTGTACTTACATTAAGGGTTAGATACCATCAGTTATCTTCAGCTTCCTCTAGGGTACACACAGGCAGAAGTTTACGAAGGACAAATGTTTGTCCTACTTTTATAGTTTTAATGTTCAAGTGATCCATTTCACTTTCTTGATGTGAAAGTACCAGAACGACTTTCTTCAAAATAAAATAGTTCACTTATCTGAACTTCTTTTCATATCCCCTTTCCTCCTTTTTGAATTGCCACCGACTGTGACAAGATATGAAACCACGAAAAAGACAGGAAGTCTGAAAAGCACCATGTTTGTGTATGAAACTGAACCCTATACACTGTACAGTGCTTTTGACCAGGCCTAATACCAAATCAAATTGTATTTGTCACATGCACCGAATACAACAGGTTCGCCGAATACAACCTTACCTTGAAGTGCTTACTTACAAGCTCTTAACGAACAATGCAGTTGTAAGAAAATAGAGCTAAGAAAATATTCACTGAATAAATGAAAGTAAAAAAAAATTCTAAATAGTGACACAATAAAGTAACAATAACGAGGCTGTATACAGGGGGTACCAGTACCGAGTCAATGCGTGTGTGCAGGTTAGTCGAGGTGTGTTCATGTAGGCAGGGGTAAAGTGACTATGCATAGATAATATGCAGGGGGGGTGCATGTCAATACAAATAGTCCGGGTGGTCATGTGATTAAAAGTTCAGCAGTCTTATGACTTAGGAGTAGAAGCTGTTCAGGAACCTTTTGGACCTAGACTTGGCGCCCCGGTATCGCTTTCCGTGCGGTAGCAGAGAGAACAGTCTATGACTAGGGTGGCTGGAGTCTTTGACAGTTTTTTGGGCCTTCCTCTGACACCGCCTGGTATAGAGGTCTGGTCCCGGCTTCCCAAAAGCATCTTAAGGTGTTAAGATCCATAGGATCCTATGGTTTTAAGATTAATTCAACCTTAAGATGCTTTTGGGAAACTGGGCCCAAAGCCACATTTCTTCACAACCTGTTTGGGTCACAACTAACAACACAATTAGCATGTGCTATTAATGAATGGGTATTTCATCATTTTTGAACATTTATAAGCAAGAAAGCATTTATGAGTAATATTGGAAGCCCATCTGTATTCCTATATATTTTTATAAGCATATTAAACCAATAGTCCAAATGTACGAAATAAGCAGATATCAACTACACATGTTTCGATACGCTTGGCAGTCCAGTCTGTCTCTGTCTATTTTGAGTCACTTGCACAGCAGCCCACTTTGTCTGGCATGGGGACTCCACATATTCATCTCTGACAAATGCATCTCAAACTGTAATGATGGACTCCAACTTAGGCATGACTTACGGGCCCGCCTCCACCGCTCATCTGCCATCTGTCAATCAATCATCCCCCTGCTCTACTCGTCTAGTTATTTAGCATTCGCTTCCATCTATTCTTCAGCAGCTGTCTATCATTCATCAGGATGGATGAGCTGATTAACGATGATGCTCTCCCTCCTCACGGCATACTGCCCACTATACGTCTACTAGCACTGTATGTTGTCTTATTTTGTATCGATCTCTGTCAAGATCTCTCTCTTTCTTTCTCTCTCTCTTTCTCTCTCTCTCTCTCTCTCAATTCAAAGGGCTTTATTGGCATGGAAAACATATGTTTATATTGCCAAAGCAAGTGAAGTAGATAATTAACAAAAGTGAAATATTTCATAGAATATGAACAGTAAACGTTACACTCACAAAAGTCTCAAAGGAATATAGACATTTCAAACGTCATATTATGGCTATGTACAGTGTTATAACAATGTGCAATTAGTTAAAGTACAAAAGGGAGAATAAATAAACATAATTATCAGTTTTATTTACAAAGGTGTTTGTTCTTCACTGATTTCCCTTTTCTTGTGGCAATGATGCTGTGATTGCATACCTCTGTATTTCACCTAAAATATTTGGGAGTTTATCAAAATTGGATTTCTTTTTAAATTCTTTGTGGGTCTGTGTAAACTGAGTGAAATATGTATCTCTAATATGGTCATTTAGCAGGAGGTTAGGAAGTGCAGCTCAGTTTTCACCTCCTTTTGTGGGCAGTGTACATATAGACTGTCTTCTCTTGAGAGCCAAGTCTGCCTTCGTGGGCCTATCTCAATAGCAAGGCTATGGTCACTGAGTCTGTACATAGTCAAAGCTTTTCTTAATTTAGGATCAGCCACAGTGGTCAGATATTATGAGACTGTGCACTCTCTGTTTAGGACCAAATATTATTCCAGTTTGTTTTTTTTTTTCTTTAGTTAATTCTTCACAATGTGTCAAGTAATTATACTTTTGTCTGTCTGTCTGTCTGTCTGTCTGTCTGTCTGTCTGTCTGTCTGTCTGTCTGTCTGTCTATCTCTGTATCTCTGTATCTCTGTCTGTCTGTCTGTATCTCTGTCTGTCTGTCTGTATCTCTGTCTGTATCTCTGTCTGTATTTCGGTATCTCTGTCTGTATTTCGGTATCTCTGTCTGTATTTCGGTATCTCTGTGTCTATTTCTCTGTATTTCTGTATTTTATCCAACAGGGCATGTTTGAGGTGAGAGCGTTTCAGTTCCCCCTTCCGCTCATTCTTCCTCTCTTTCTTTGTCACTTTCTTTGTCACATAGTGTCTTTCTCCACAGGTATCTCTCCTTATCTCCCTCTCGTTTCATTGTTGCATTCTCCACTAAACAATAGAGGGAATGATGTTGTGAGTTTATACCTCTGTGTATATCTTTATCTCTATTCTTTGCTTTGTTCTCTCTCTTTGTTTTCTCTCTCCCTCCAACCTTCCTCTCTCTCAGACCCTGCTTATATAAACGGAGGACGCCCCCCCCCCCACCTCCTTCTCCTCCTGCCTTGGGTCATCCCTAATGAGAGGCTCTTAAAGTATGCCCCTCTCCCTCTGGTCACATTAAAGAGTGTTCACCTTCTAAATGACAGATCAAACGAGGAGAAACTAAGGAGAAACTAAGTAAACTCCTCCCAGGGAAGCAATGGCCCTGTGCTACTAAACCGACCTGGGTTCACATACTAGTTGAAATGTTCCTAGACCTTTTAATGTTTTCTTTAGTCTGCCTGGAGTGCCAGATGGGGCAATTTTACACTTTGCAAATATTATATTGGTTCCATTGTGTCAGGCAAGCTCAATCAAGACCACATAAATAATTTGAATGATTTCAAATGGTATTTGAACCCTGGTCTGCTATTGAACGGTAAAATATGTCCTTTAGCCGAGGACAAAAAAAGACATGAAATTCATTCAAATTACTGTAGTATTGTCCAAGAGTTGTATAATAAATTATTTTGCCAAGACCCTAGATCTCAAAGGCAACTAAATGTTTTAATTGTGAACAAGACATTTTAATAAGGAATTTGAATTCCTTATAAAAAAAGTGAACTCTACTTCCTGGTATTCAGTGTGTCCCTGTAAACTGTACCGTAAAACTGGGACACAGATTATGATAGGAGTCTGGGTTCAGTACACTGTCTTCCAATAGTCAGGTTCAAGGCAATCAGAAGGGTCAATTTCGGCCTCTTTGAGCGTACATCAGTATGAACCATTTGATCCGTCTCCACTGCTCATCTGTTACACTTGTTTCAACTCTTCCGCTTCTTTGTCTTTCTCATAATGGACCCATGGACCAGGGCAGGTGGTGGGTAAACGTCTGTCTTTCTTTCTTTCTTTCTTTCTTTCTTTCTTTCTTTCTTTCTTTCTTTCTTTCTTTCTTTCTTTCTTTCTTTCTTTCTTTCTTTCTTTCTTTCTTTCTTTCTTTCTTTCTTTCTTTCTTTCTGGTAATGAATGAGTTGCCTAATGGGTTGATGTGGTAAAACATGAGAACCAGTCTCTGGGAACAATCCAGTGGCCAAGCGTTTCTCCCCCGCTGGCTGCCGCCCGTCAGGCCGTCTGGAAAATGTGGAGGAAATGCCGGGAATCAGACCCATACAGGGAATGAGGGGGTGGAGAGAGGCTTTGGTTATGTGATCTATCGCCACCACCAGAGAACAGGGTGTGTGTGTGTGTGCACACGTGTGTGGACTCTTGCTGAGGGCATCGTTGTATTCCTAGTGCACACTGCTGAGGAAGGGTTGTGTGTGTGTAAGCATGTGTTTGTGTGTGTGTTTTTGTGTTTGCGTGTGACATGGTCATGTCATGGACATCTCTGCATCCCTATGCCTAGTGTACACTGTATATATATGAGAATTTGGTGTTTGGCTTGTATGGTATGACTTATCATTGGACCTTCAGCACCTCAGCACCATGTGTCCATGTGTGTGTGTGTGTGTGTGTGTGTGTCATGCCCTGATCTGTTTCACCTGTCCTTGTGATTGTCTCCACCCCCTCCAGGTGTTGCTTATTTTCCCCAGTGTATTTATCCCTGTGTTTCCTGTCTCTCTGTGCCAGTTCGTCTTGTATGTTCAAGTCAACCAGCGTGTTTTTTTCCGTGCTCCTGCTTTTCTATTCTCTTTACTAATCCTCCCGGTTTTGAACTTTGCCTGCTTTTCTGGACTCCATTCCCGCCTGCCTGACCATTCTGCCTGCCCTGACCTCGAGCCTGCCTGCCATTCTGTACCTCTGGATCTCTGAACTGGGTTTGACCTTTTGCCTTCCCACGACCATTCTCTGGCTTTCCTTCGTCAATGCTTCTGGTGGCCCACCATGGTTCCTGATGTCTCGGCCTTCGTCGCCACACATATGGTATGTGCTCAAAGCAAGACTCTACGGCAAGCTCTGTCTGGCCTCCTACAGCCACTTCCTGTCCCTCATCGCCCCTGGTCCCATATTTTGTCACTGGGCTTCCTTAGTCAGATGGAAACACCACCCTCCTGATGGTGGTGGACAGATTCTCCAAGGCCGCCCACTTCACCCCTCTTCCTAAGTTACCTTCTGCCAAGGAGAAGGCCCAGCTTATAGTGCAGCACGTCTTCTGTATCCATGGACTCCCGGTTGACGTTGTCTCGGACCGGGGTCCTCAGTTCTCGTCCCAATTCTGGAAGGCGCTCTGCCCCCTTATTGGGTCGTCAGCCAGCCTGTCCTCTGGGTTTCAACCCCAATCTAACGGCCAGTTGGAGCGAGCCAATCAAGATATGGAGACGGCACTCCGGCGTCTGGTTGCCAGTATCCCCACCACCTGGAGTCAGCAATTGGTCTAGGTGGAATACGCCAGGAACACTCTCCCTTGCTCGGCTACTGGACTAACCCCATGGAGCATTAGAAAGGGGAATCAGCCCCCGCTCTTCCCAGAGCAAGAAGTTGAGGTCAACGTACCTTCAGCCCAGATGTTTGTCCGCCACTGTCGGCGTACCTGGAAAAGAGCTAGGGTGGCTCTTCTCAAGACCACCTCCAGGTATCGTCGACAAGTGGACCTCCACCGGACTCTGGCTCCTCGCTATCGGGTCGGGCAGAGGGTATGGCTGTCCACTCGGGACCTACCCCTCCGGGTACTGTCTGTGTGTGCCTTGAGAACTCAAACACATTACAAAACTGTTTATGACTTAATGTTAATGACCTGAATAATACTATACTCCCTGACTTCGGATCAGATCAGAACTCAATGAGGCCCCATATTACTGAACATGGTCTCAATACTAGCTGCCTTCAGATTAGAGGTCAACAAGGCCCCACATTAGAAACCAGACTGTCCACGATACTCAAGGCATTCTGTAGAGCCGATGAAATGACAGCCTCTCTTTAATTATCACAGAGGCATCATCTCCCCATCAGAAGATCCATTTTAGGATCATTATCTATCTACACAGTCAGTGTCTTTGGAGCCCGAATCTGCAATTTCAACTCAAACACCATCATAACTACTGTGCACTACAAACCTGGATGAACATGAACCAGCGATCAATAAATCCATTCTAATTCTATCAGATGGTGCGGGAAAACTGCAAGGTAGGTTTGAAGAGTGTATGGGTAAGAATGATATAGTTGGAATGAATTGAAAATAATGGTCTAACTTTTCATTGCTGTTTATAATAATACATCTTCTGCCATATAAAAACGATCCATTACCAGGTAAAGACTTTTAATCAAACCTTGAAACCCTATTATGTGTAGACATCATTTTATGATTTTTTAACCAAATTCAACCAACTAGTCATGTTGATTCAATGTTTTTTTTTTTACACTGCAAAAAAATTACGATGTTGCCTGATCCATATCATCCGCCTACGACAAGAGGGGACACAAATAAAATAGGATGTCCATCTAACCTGGAGTTGGAAATTAGGTCAGTACCACAAAAGTGGCCGTGGCCAAATTACAAAGCCAGGGAATATGCACACTCACAGGGAATACGGCTGATGTTCTCTGCTTGTACCAATATGATAGGCAACTTTTCACTCAATTAAGTTAAAAATGTTCATAACTGAAAGACAGACTGGAGTCATTTCAGTTTCATGTCTTTACACCAATAGCCACTTGCTTTCCAAATTGTTTTTCTATGATTGTATTTTGAAACATTGCAATATGCCTGCCTGGGTCTCTTTGCTTTTCACTGACAGTCGCAAATCCACAATCATCTATTTGGGATTAGCAGTGAGCGCTGCCCAAATTGTGGACACTTCCGACTGCGGCTATGCAATTTAAAACAATCTACAGCTTTAAAAAAAGAAGAGGCTAATGATCCTCTGTGGCCAAAATGATGCTTTCTGGTGTAGTTGCCTATTTTGAAGGATTTGATGTATTTCTGTGGACAGGAGTAAGCTAATTAGGCCACATCCTTTTGACAATTTAATTCAATTGACTTTAAAGAAAGCTTAGCTTCCCTTAGCCTTATGGACATGCCGCCTATGCCTTTTAATGTGGCTCCTGTAGGCTACACGCATATGCTCGTCCATTCACAAAAGAATTTCAGCATCCAAACCCCAGCAGTGCACTGTGCACCTGCAGATTTTATGATTGGAGAGTGACATCTGTTACAAAACACCCAGGTGTATTGTAATGACATTTTGTGATCGTCATTAGGCCTCGACTTGTAGCCTGAATTGATGCGTCCACCGTTGTCCACTCGTCTCCGCCTCGTCTGCAAAGTGTCTCGGCCACTCATCTCCACCTTGACAAAACGTAAGTGTTTTCCTCAAACCACAACACTGTTTGGATATTTGGAGCATATATCACCCAGTTTTCAGTCAATCTTCACATTGTTTAATGTGGCTGACATACTGTAAGGGTGTAATAGCCTATAGTTATATTAATTGGGAAAGGCTCATGTTTCACCGCCATACCACCTTACTTTCACCCCCGGTGATAACATTGATGAAGTAGGTTGAGATAATGTGGAAACTAATGCTGACACTTTTTTGTTGTTGCCTGGAGTGTACAATATGACCACGAAGAGATCAAGAAGAGCCTCAAGAATAGACTCAAGAATAGACTCAAGCGTAATCATTGTTCTGTTACGCTGTGTTCAACACGCCAGCAAACCAACACAGTCACAAAGTAGGAAGATAGGTACACAGCGTCACCGGTCTGCCTCAGCAATACCGTTGTGTATCCTGTCTATGGAACGGCTGTTGATAGAAGAAGGTGAGGACCAAAGCGCAGCGTGGTAAGTGTTCATGTTTGTTTATTGACACTGAACACTTAATACAAAAATAATAAAGGGAAGAACCGAAACAGTCCTAACAGATGAGAAACACTAAACAGAAATCAATTACCCACAAAACCCATGTGGGAAAAAGCTACCTAAGTATGGTTCTCAATCAGAGACAACGATAGCCTCTGATTGAAAACCACACCGGCCAAACAACAAAGAAATACAAAACATAGAAAATGAACATAGAATGCCCACCCTAGTCACACCCTGGCCTTACCAAAATAGAGAATAAAAGCCTCTCTAGGGCGTGACAGTCTAGCTTTGTTCAAACCAAACAAGCAAACTTGTTGACTAGGAATTTTATCTGACCAGTGGGGCCTGTGCTTTTCTCCTGGATATACCAACTGCTGTCACCTGCAAAAGACTACCCAGACAATCAATGTGAAGATTTATTTGTTTTCTGTTATCAACGGTTTTTATTGAACATAGTTTCTATTTCTGGGAGAGTTACAGCGACTGAGGAGACACAACAAGGTAAGCTCTATGTTTGGGATAAATATTGTTTGTTTGGAAACTGAACCTTCAGAATGAAGTATAGAAAAACGACATGACATTCTGCAAAAACATAAATATCCAACAGTGATGTCATAAATTGGTACCAGAAAATGACCTGTTCTCATATGTCCCATTAATGAAGCAAGACATGTCAGAGTACTGAATCCCTTTTAAACAATAAAAACATTTATTCTAAAGTGCCTTCAGTCGATTGAACCTGTACGCTGAGGGCATAATTGAACTAACATGATGAGATAATTACATTCATTACAAACAGCATGTTGTAAGCAGGCACTTCATCATTTTAAGTGCTATTTTATGCTCAGGGCCTTTCAATGCTTTAATGTATCACCGTGGGTTATGATTGTGTGATGTATAGTTTAAAGTGCATTCTAGAGGTGCTTTGGACGAGTCTTTGCACAATGGGACTGCTGACTTAACGACTTCACAGGCCCGTTGAACACTCTTCAGAGGAATGTAAATGTAAATCTGGTCTTCAAAAACAAAGTAAAGTCTAGTCAAGAATCCTAAGAGGCCAACATTATAACGCGCCATTCAATTTCAGGATGCTTTGTTTGAGTTCAGGCTGAAAGAGGAGTGGCTAGTGAGCACTTGCACATGTGGTTACCTCCCAACTGGCACCCTATTCCCTACATAGTGCACTTCTTTTGACTAGGTTCCATATGACCTGTTTTCTCACATGATAATTTGGGAAAAAGAAAAAAACACCATGATACTGCATGGGTCATTACAATTAACGTGTTGGTAATGCTTTTAGGTACACATTGGAATGTGTGCAGGGAAATGTGATGTGATTTGGGTCATGTCATTGCTGAAAATGTTTCGCTTTCTTCAGCCTGTGAAAAGAGATGGAGAGAAATGGCTTCTGTTTTGCTCACAAAGCTCCACACTGTCAGTCAGATGGATGCATTGAACGTGTCCTTTCTTTAATAATAACAAAATACATCTAGATAACGTGATACGTTCCATCCATCCAAATGTTGTCAATCCTTCTGGTGGACCTTGAGTTACAGCTTTCTCCACCATGTTATGTTTTGTGTTACAATGACGCCTGAAAACCCCCAACACTTTTTTTTTTCTTCTTCTTCTATCTCTTATCACTTGAACACAGCTGCGCACAAAATATCTTTGAATTTGGTGACAATGAGCGTTGAATGACAAGCTACTTCTCCAATTTACATATGATTTGTTCCGGTGGATTTTTTCAATGTGCCAATACATATGGTCCAACAAAAAAAGCCAGAAACTTAATTTCCATAGAAGAATACATCGTAGTTGTGCCTCTTCCGCATTCGTCTCACAAAGACGAGAACCATTTTATTAATTCAATTATTATTCTAAACATAAATACTGCTCAGTGACAGACAAAATATGCTATGCCTCATAATTGAAATGTTTCCACCTCAGTGCAACGTGCCAATTCTATGTGAGTGAAAAGAGGAATGTTCTACACCTTTCCGACCACAAAACAGCACAAGCTCTTTGTTCATGTTTCGACAAAGGAGTGTGAAAAGCAGATAGGAAATAGACTGGTATACAGTGTAGTACTTATCTTATCCAAAGAGCCACAAACTTTACTTGGTTTATTATAGGAGAACTACAGTGAAAAGGAGATAGCATATGCAATTGTCTGCTGATCATTGGAGGTTTGCACTCACGATACATGTACAACCTAAAGAAACACACACACACAGGAGCAGAAAATCCTACAAATTTCATCCAAAAGGTCATTTCAGTGTGCGAAATGTTGCGCCAGCTCATTGTTCAACAGTTATGAGTAATTGTAAGTGTGATGCGTTATTTGCTGAATAAAGCCAGTAAAACCTTACGTAAACGAGGGGAAATCACACAATGCAAGGCCTGAACGACTTACAATTTCCATTGTAATCAAGAGAAAAAAAATACATCGCAACAATATTTCCCAGCTCTACAAGCTAAGTGGATGTCAATACCTTTTGAAACCCTGACGAAGGTCTAACTGCCGAAACGTTGGCATTGATCACATTGTTTTGAGCCATGTCAGTGTGCTGCTTTTCTTTTCAATATCAACAATTCAAAATGGATGTTTCAATCAACACCCTTCCGGCTGGGCACACTGGTTGAATCAACATTGTTTCCACGGCATTTGATGAAATTACGCTGCTCCAACGTGGAATAGAATTTACGTCTGTGCCCAGTGGGTTGAGGCAATAGATATGTTACAACTTGTAAACAAAACAGTGCAAGGAGCAGTAAACGATATAACATACACACATGCAGTAAGCACTCTGTTCTGTCTATGATATATGAGATGTGCATATTGGGTAATGCAATATGTCTCCCATTTAAACAAATCTATAGAGATAATGAACCTGCTAAATGTAGTTTGGCTTTAGCACTAGATGAATCGCTTTAGCAGCCTAAGCCCAAGACAAAGACCTGGGTACATATTGAGAAAGCCTCTCAGAGTAGGAGTGCTGATCTAGGATCAGTTTTCTCTTTTGACTCATTCTGAATAAGATTATAGAAAGGCCGGACACTTATAGATCAGCACACCTACTCAGAGACGCTTTGTCAATACTGGGCTGACGAAGCTCCATTTCCTTCTTTGAGATCATCACAGATCAACAGGGGTCGTGTGTTGAGCTCTTTCACTCTCAGACTCTGCATCTTCCCTCCACCATGTCGGTTCCACTCTACATAGTCGTAAATAAGAGGGAGAAAGTGGGGTATGGGCACTGCTCGGGAGGGCCGACGGTGGATGGTGGCGCCTGCTGGTTTGAAAGATTGATCCAGCTGTGGTTGTGGTGGTGCTGGCGACAGGGGGGAGGTGGGCAGGGCGAGGAGGAGGGACATTTTGGCTGTAGTTGTGGTGGTGGTGTGGAAGGAAATGTTTGCCCGCAAGCGACAGTCAATGGAACAGTTTGGCAAGCAGCACATGACACACTTAGATGGACGCCAAGAAACACACAGCCACTTACATACACACACACACACACACACACACACACACACACACACACACACACACACACACACACACACACACACACACACACACACACACACACACACAATGAGACAACCCCTTAGTAGTGCACATTTCCTCTGAAGTTATGTCAATGTTGTGGTTTCAACATGATGTGCTCAAAACATCCTCATATGAACATATGGGTGGTTAGACCTCGGCTCAAATATTTTTCATTTCTTTTTCAAATTGTCTGTTTGTGCTTGATTGAACTCGCCTGGTTCAATGGAACCAATGGAATTGTCCCAAGATTCAAAGGAACTCCAGGCAGGTTCAATCAAGCGTTCAAAGCAAACAAGTATTTTGACCCAGATCTGGGTGGTTTGAGACCAAAGGCTTCCTCCCCTGGGAGTGCCTGCAGTTCAACCCATATCAGTCCCCTGGTTGGTTTCCAGGGGTGACCTTCAGACACCATCCTCCCCCCACTCTCCACTCATCAAAAGGAGCAGCCAGATTAGAGCTGACTGGGGAGGTAGAAGCCTGTGAGTGTCCAGCCTGCCCATAGAGATGGATAGAGGACACACTTCCCACAAAGGCTGCTTTAGCATGAAATGGACATAACCACATAGAGATCCTATAATTCTATGAGTAATTCTATGGAAAGCCCTCAATGACATTGCCCATGCTGTCACAGAGGCGGTCGAAGGCGATCAATGGTAAAGATAGGAGGTGTGGCCTCTTTCCATCTCTATGTGCCTGCCTCATACAGTCAAACTTCCCATGACCACACTGGCCTTCTCTATCTCTATCATAGAGGGCTTCACCGCCCACGGATTTAATGCTCTCTTCTGCCATCAAGGGAATATCCCAATGTGCCTGTCCACAAGGGTGGCCATTGGGCGACCACATCAAACACTAGGAAGTAACCTGGGGGTCAAATAGAGTACACACGGATAAGCTTGGAGGTGTTCAAAATAGGTTAGTTAATACATTCATCTGAGTATAGAAGCAGTGTGCACCAATAAGTGTGTAAAACAACAAAAAAAATCTAGAAATTTGAAAAAGAGAAAAAAATATTTTTGCGAACCATTGTTTATCAACTGTAGACTCGGTATTGCAAAGAAAATGTATTAAATTCGAAATGCAGCCATTTTTTTTGGCAGAGATACAAATATCTTCCTTTGTCAAAAACCATGAATAGTCAATGACACTCATTGAAATAGAAGAGGGAGTTTGAATTAAAAACATGAGGGCGAATTGCATTATTCCTGACATGGCGAACCGAGTGGGCGCACTCTGTGAGAGAGGGACGCAATTAAGATAACCTACAAAGAGAGAATTTTGTTTGTGCTGGTTGTCATTCTGGGGCACCGAACAGATTCTTCTGGCAGGCGACCATTCATCTCAAGATGGCTACAAAGGGAGCAAAAGACAGTTTTAGACTGACCTCTGGCAAGGTGTTCACTGACGTTTCTCTCATCGTGTTTTAAACACCCTTTAATTAGCCATTAGGTTAGCTAGGTATTGTGCCAAAGTAGCAAAGTCGTTTTCAGAGGATTTTTTGGAAGAAATTAAGATTCCTGCTTTAAATTTGTCGTTTGTAATCCTGCATAACTTCGCAACGAGAATTGGTTCACTGATTTGAAATCAATATTAATGAGAACTTCTTTTGTAATGAGTCATTCATGGCACCCCAAGGACACTGTACATAGGCAAACATAAAATACAAAAGCAAAACTGTAGGATTAAAAACATTGGAAGGTGCAATAGTTTGATAAAACAGCTACCCACTGCGTTCAACGTGATTCTGGTGATATGATATATGGAAACCATGTTGATTCAACCAGTGTTTGCCCAATGGGTAAGGCAAAAGGCAGAGGCCCGATAAGGGAAAGCCAAGATGTAAATGTGTATTGGGGTAATATGTATCATATATGAAATTATATACACTTCATATCACATGCGACCCATAACAAGACTATGCAATTAACCTGTTAAATTAATTAAAGTGGCAAGAGAAAGTATGTGAACCCTTTGGAATGACCTGGATTTCTGCATAAATTGGTAAAAATATGTGATCTGATCTTCATCTAAGTCCCAACAATAGACAAACACAGTCTGCTTAAACTAATAACACACAAATAATTATACGTTTTCATGTCTTTATTGAACACACCGTGTAAACATTCACAGTGCAGGGTAGAAAAAGTATGTGAACCCTTGGATTTAATGACTGGTTGACCCTCCTTTGGCAGCAATAACCTCAACCAAATGTTTTCTGTAGTTGCGGATCAGACCTGCACAACGGTCAGGAGGAATTTTGGACCATTCCTCTTCACAAAACTGTTTCAGTTCAGCAATATTCTTGGGATGTCTGGTGTGAACCGCTCTTTTGAGGTCATGCCACAGCATCTCAATCGGGTTGAGGTCAGGACTCTGACTGGGCCACTCCAGAAGGCGTATTTTTTTGTTGTTGAAAGAATTCTGTTGATTTACTTCTGTGATTTGGGTCGTTGTCCCATTGCATCACCCAACTTCTGTTGCGCTTCAATTTGCGGACAGATAGCCATACATTCTTTGGCAAAATGTCTTGATAAACGTGGGAATTCATTTTTCCGTCGATGATATCACACTCTACAGGGCCTGAGGCAGCAAAGCAGCTCCAAACCATGATGCTCTCTCCACCACACTTTACAGTTGGGATGAGGTGTTGATGTTGGTGTGCTGTGCTGTTTTTCTCCACACATAGTGTTCCTTCCAAACAACTCAACTGTAGTTTCATCTGTCCACAGAATATTTAGCCAGCAGCGCTGTGAAGAATCCAAGTGCTCTTTTGCGAACTTCAGACGTGCTGCAACAATTTTTTGGACAGCAGTGGCTTTGTCCGTGGTGTCCTCCCACGAACAATATTTGTAGTTTAGTGTTTTACGTATTGTAGACTCGTCAACAGAGATGTTAGAACGTTCCAGAGATTTCTGTAAGTCTTTAGCTGACACTCTAGGATTCTTCTTAACCTCATTGAGCATTCTGCACTGTGCTTTTGCAGTCACCTTTGTAGGACGGCCACTCCTAGGGAGAGTAGCAACAGTGCTGAACTTTCCCCATTTATAGACAATTTGTCTTACCCTGGACTGATGAACCTCAAGGCTTTTAGAGATACTTTCGTAACCCTTTCTAGCTTTATGCAAGTCAACAGTTCTTAGTCTTAGGTCTTCTGAGATATCTTTTGTTCGAGCCATCGTTCACATTAGGCAATGCTTCTTGTGGATAGAAAACTCCAATTGTGAGTGTTTGTTATAGGGCAGGGCAGCTCTAAACAGCATCGTCAATCTTGTCTCATTGATTGGGCTCCAGGTTAGCTGACTCCTGACTCCAATTAGCTTTGGAGAAGTCATTAGCCTAAGGGTTCACATACCTTTTCCATCCTACACTCTGAATGTTTAAAGGATGTATTCAATATAGACAAGAAAAATACAATAATTTGTGTGTTATTAGTTTTAAGGACATTGTGTTTGTCTATTGATGTGACTTAGATGAAGATCAGATCAAATTTTATGACAAATTTATGCAGAAATCCAGTTAATTCCAAAGGGTTCACATACTTTTTCTTGACACTGTATCTGACTGTGTTTAACTGAGTAAGATTAAGGAATGGTCATGAGAAGTGAATATCAAAGCAAGAATTATGTATTAACCAATATGAATTGATTCCAATACAAGGCATACAGCTTAATTAAGTCACAAGGCAATATTTTTCTTGTTTTATTTAACCTTTATTTAACTAGGCAAGTCAGTTATGAACAAATTCTTATTTACAATGACGGCCTACCAGAAGGCAAAAGGCCTCCTGCGGGGACGGGGGACAGAATTAAGAATAATAAATAATTCAAATACAAATATAGGACAAAACACAAATCACGACAAGAGAGACAACACAACACTACATAAAAGAGAACAACATAGCAAGGCAGCAACACATGACAACACAGCATGGTAGCAACACAACATAACACATGACAACACAGCATGGTAGCGACAATACGGACATCATCATAGCAGTCATAATACAGGTATAAAGATCCTAAAGTTAAGATACAAGAAAAAGCATGAGGAAAGAGATGCCTGAGAAAATATTGTAAAACCGTTATCCAGGGAAGAGTATATAGGATAAGAGAGATAACAACGACCTTCATTGCATTTCTGACTTCTAAAGGTCACATTTTTTCAAACCAGCCACCGTTGACCACTTAATTGCGCCACTATTGGCAAGGAGCTGCCAGTCTTCAAGGAGCTGCCAGTCTGCAAGGAGTTGCCAGTCTGCAAGGAGCTGCCAGTCTGCAAGGAGCTGCCAGTCTGCAAGGAGCTGCCAGTCTCCAAGGAGCTGCCAGTCGGCAAGGAGCTGCCAAAGCTGTTAGTCTGCGTGGAACAGTCAGAGCTGTCAGTCTGCATGGAGCAGCCAGAGCCGTCAGTCAGCATGAAGCAGCCAGAGCCGTCAGTCTGCCAGGATCCGCAAGTCAGCCAGACTCTTCCAGATCTGCCAGTCAACCAGACTCTTCCAGATCTGCAAGTCAACCAGACTCTTCCAGATCTGCTAGTCAACCAGACTCTTCCAGATCCGCTAGTCAACCAGACTCTTCCAGATCCGCCAGTCAGCCAGGATCTGCCGGATTCAACTGCCTGGCTGGGCTTCATCTCAGTACTGGGCTTCCTCTCAGTACTGGGTTCCTCTCAGTGCTGGGCTTTCTCTCAGTACTGGGCTTTCTCTCAGTACTGGGCTGCCCCTCAGTCCCGAGCTGCCCCTCAGTCCGGAGCTGACCCTCAGTCCCGAGCTTCCCCTCAGTCCCGAGCTGCCCCTCAGTCCCGAGCTGCCCCTCAGTCCCGAGCTGCCCCTCAGTCCCGAGCTTCCCCTCAGTCCCGAGCTGCCTCAGTCCCGAGCTGCCCCTCAGTCACGAGCTGCTCCTCAGTTCAGTGGGGTTCTGGGTGAGGACTATTAGGCCATGGTCAGCGGCGAGGGTGGATCATCCCAGGATGCGAAGGGGAGGAACTATGACATTTATGGAGTGGGGTCCACGTCCCGAGCCGGAACCGCCACCATGGACAGACGCCCACCCGGACCCTCCCTATGGTTTTGAGGTGCGTCCGGGAGTCCGCACCTTAGGAGGGGGGGGTTCTGTCACGCCTTGGTCTTAGTATTTTGTGTTTTCGTTAATTAGTTGGTCAGGCCAGGGTGTGACATGGGTTTATGTTGTTGTATTTCGTAGTGGGGTTTTTTTGTTATTGGGATTGCGGCTGAGTAGGGGTGTTGCATAGGTTTGGCTGCCTGAGGCGGTTCTCAATCAGAGTCAGGTGATTCTCGTTGTCTCTGATTGGGAACCGTATTTAGGTAGCCTGGGTTTCACTTTGTATTTCGTGGGTGATTGTTCCTGTCTCTGTGTAGTTTCACCAGATAGGCTGTACTTAGGTTTCACGGTCCGTTTTGTTGTTTTGTATTTTGTCTCAGTATTTTCATGTATTCGTCATTTGTTTCATTAAACAACATGAGTAACCAACACGCTGCATTTCGGTCCGACTCTCTTGCAACAAACGAAGAACGCCGTTACATTACTAGGATTAAATGTCAGGAATTGTGAAAACTGAGTTTAAATGTATTTAGAAAGGTGTGTATATTTATATATATATATATATATATATATAAAATAATTAATTACTTAAAAATCACAATGTGATTTTCTGGATTTTTGTTTTAGATTCCATCTCTCGCAGTTGAATTGTACCTATGATAGAAATTACAGACCTCTACATGCTTTGTAAGTAGGAAAACATGCAACATTGGCAGTGTATCAAATACTTGTTCATATATACAGTGGGGAGAACAAGTATTTGATACATTGCCGATTTTGCAGGTTTTCCTACTTACAAAGCATGTAGAGGTCTGTAATTTTTTATCATAGGTACACTTCAACTGCGAGAGACGGAATCTAAAACAAAAATCCAGAAAATCACATTTTATAATTTTTAAGTAATTCATTTGCATTTTATTGCATGACATAAGTATTTGATCACCTACCAACCAGTAAGAATTTTGGCTCTCACAGACCTGCTAGTTTTTCTTTAAGAAGCCATCCTGTTCTCCATTCATTACCTGTATTAACTGCACCTGTTTGAACTTGTTACCTGTATAAAAGACACCTGTCCACACACTCAATCAAACAGACTCCAACCTCTCCACAATGGCCAAGATCAGAGAGCTGTGTAAGGACATCAGGGTTAAATTGAACACCTGCACAAGGCTGGGATAGGCTACAGGACAATAGGCAAGCAGCTTGGTGAGAAGGCAAAAACTGTTGGCGCAATTATTAGAAAATGGAACAAGTTCAAGATGACGGTCAATCACCCTCGGTCTGGGGCTCCATGCAAGATCTCACCTCGTGGGGCATCAATGATCATGAGGAAGGTGAGGGATCAGTTTGCCAATGACCATATGGATGATCCAGAGGAGGAATGGGAGAAGGTCATGTGGTCTGATGAGACAAAAATAGAGCTTTTTGGTCTAAACTCCACTCGCCGTGTTTGGAGGAAGAAGAAGGATGAGTACAACCCCAAGAACATCATCCTAACTGTGAAGCATGGAGGTGAAAACATCATTCTTTGGGGATGATTTTCTGCAAAGGGGACAGGACGACTGCACCGTATTGAGGGGAGGATGGATGGGGCCATGTATCGCGAGATCTTGGCCAACAACCTCCTTTCCTCAGTAAGAGCATTGAAGATGGGTTGTGGCTGGGTCTTCCAGCATGACAACGACCCGAAACACACAGCCAGGGCAACGAAGGAGTGGCTCCATAAGAAGCATCTCAAGGTCCTGGAGTGGCCTAGCCAGTCTCCAGACCTGAACCCAATAGAAAATCTTTGGAGGGAGCTGAAAGTCCATCTTGCCCAGCGACAGCCTCAACCTGAAGGATCTGGATAAGGTCTGTATGGAGGAGTGGGCCAAAATCCCTGCTGCAGTGTGTACAAACCTGGTCAAGAACTACAGGAAACGTATGATCTCTGTAAATGCAAACAAAGGTTTCTGTACCAAATATTAAGTTCTGCTTTTCTGATGTATCAAATACTTATGTCATGCAATAAAATGCAAATGAATTACTTAAAAATCATACAATGTGACTTTCTGGATTTTTGATTTAGATTCTGTCTCTCACAGTTGAAGGGTACCTATGATAAAAAATTACAGACCTCTACATGCTTTGTAAGTAGGAACACCTGCAAAATCGTCAGTGTGTCAAATACTTGTTCTCCCCACTGTAAGACAGTATTCCTGCGATAGCAATAAAACCCCTTTGCATAGAGTAATTCAGAGTTCACCCTTAGCTGATACAAGTAACCACAGCGATCATGCATCCATAGCATCAGAGTCCTCCTAAGGGGCACATTTCAGATAGATACCAGACATGGCTGCTGGAAGAGTACTCTATCACACATTCCAGTAGTCAGTCCTCTGGATAGTGTGGAGACAGATATACATATATTTTGGCCCCTTGATGGGTGGACGGGCTGATTGGTCCTTGGACATTGTCCTTTGTGTTTTGTTGAGCCATTTGCCATGCGGCCGAAGGTGACAGAGGGTTATATAAATTAGGGCCGAGTCTACGTGGTCTTTCCCAAATATACAAACGCTCTACACCCACACAATTTTTCCAACACATTAGCTCTCACATTTCCCAAATTGGACAGATATAACTTCATCATGTCTTTAATAGATAGGATTCATCACTTTATCAAACCCTGCTCTGACTTTAATTAATTCAAAAACCATAAATGGAGATAACACTATCTGTGTCTTGCCATCGTCACTCATATACAGCCCATTAAACCATCAAATGTTCATCTTATGGGGCCAACATGTCTTCGAGAGAGGCCAAAACACTAAAGTGTCAGATGGAGGAATATTGTTCAAAAGCTCATGTATTAATGATCAAAGGAGAAATCCTCACACTTGGCAGTATTCTCAAAGTTAAAATATGTGGTTCACCAAAAGGGCAGTTTCATTTGTTTAATATTCAGAAGATAAGGCTTAATTAATACCTTGTAGCAGCCGAGAAACAGTGAGAGAGCTCAGACCGGTCGTGATACACGACCAAAGGCTCATTCTACATAATTCATTAGTATACTGTCATATACAGTTGGGCCAAACTTTCACTTCAATATCAATGAAATACTGTATGTACTGAAATTAAAGCATGCATCCCAAATGGCACCCTATTCCCTATACTGTGTGATCCATATGGGACCTTGTCAAAAGTAGTGCACTATTTAAGGGAGAAAAGAGACATTTGATACTCATCCTTAGAGTAATGATAAGGGTCAGGTTCGTATGAATTGTTTAAATGGGTTGGGAAAAGACACCAGACACATGATTCCTACCTAATCTTGCGATAAACTTTTACTCTCAATTTAAACCACTAAAAGGTAAGACATTATTCAGAGTATTCATTATTCAGATTGTTCATAAGAATGTATTCATTTCTTCTCATTGCTTCTCATGAGTTAGTCCTCTCACACTGTAGTGTGTGTGTGTGTGTGTGTGTGTGTATTTTTCAGTCCCTCTTTCTCCTCTTTTATGATGAGTGGATTATAGAGAGGCTGAGTGTGGTCTAGGGCTGAGGAAGAGGTCTGCTGATTTATGCCCTAGAGGGTCATTTGTTACAGGGATATTCACACAGTGGAGAGATGCTGGGGATATTGGAACAGTACTTAACTGGGCTGACTCCTAGACAGATTGTTTGTTTAGCCCCTAAAAACTCCATATTAATGCCCATGATTATGGAATGAGATGTATGCACACATACTTTTTGTAATGTAAAGTGCTGGTCGCATGTTTCATGAGCTGAAATAAAAGATCCCAGAAATGTTCCATATGGACAAAAAGCTTATTTCTCTCAAATGTTGTGCACAAAATGATTTACATCCCTGTTCATGAGCATTTCTCCTTAACCAAGATAATCCATCCACCTGACAGGTGTGGCATATCAAGAAGCTGATTAAACAGCATGGTCATTACACAGGTGTACCTTGTGCTGGGAACAATGCAAGGTCCTACAAGGTTCCGTTTTGTCACACAACACAATACCACACGTCTTTAATTTTGAGGGAGCATGCATTTGTCATGTTGACTGCAGGAATGTCCATCAGAGTTGTTGCCAGAGAATTAACTCTTCATTTCTCTACCATAAGCCGCCTCCAACGTCATTTTAGAGCATTTGTCCAACCAGCCTCACAACCGCAGACCTCATGTAACCATGCCAGTGCAGGACCTCCACATCCATCTTCTTCACCTGCGGGATCATCTGAGGGGGGGGGGGGGATCTCATTCTGATTGGCTGGGCCTGACTCCCCAGTGTGTGGGCCTGTGCCCTCCCAGAACAACCCATGGATGCGCCTCATCCCAGTCATGTGAAATCCATAGATTAGGGCCTGACTAATTTATCTCAATTGACTGATTTCCATATACATTATGAACTGTAACTCAGTAAAATCTTTGAAATTGTTACATGTTGCGTTAATATTTTTGTTCAGTATATACATACAGTACCAGTCAAAAGTTTGGACACAACTACTCATTCAAAGGGTTTTTCTTTATTTGACTATTTTCTACATAGGGACGTCATCATACCTATGAAATAACACATGTGGAGTCATGAAGTATCCCAAAAAAGTTATATATTTTATATTTGAGATTCGTCAAAGTAGCCACCCTTTGCCTTGATGACAGCTTTGCACACTCTTGGCATTCTCTCAACCAGCTTCATGAAGTAGTCACCTGGAATCCATTTCAATTAACAGGTGTGCCTTATTAAAGGTTCATTTGTGGAATTACTTTCCTTCTTAATGAGTTTGAGCCAATCAGTTGCGTTGTGAAATGGTAGGGTTGGTATACAGAAGATATCCCTATTTGGTAAAAGACCAAGTCCATGTTATTGCAAGAACAGCTCAAATAAGCAGAGACACGACAGTCCATCATTACTTTAAGACATGAAGGTCAGTCAATGCGGAAAATTTCAAGAACTTTGAACGTTTCTTCAAGTGCAGTCACAAAAACCATCAAACGCTACGATGAAACTGGCTCTCATGAGGACCGCCACAGGAAAGCAATACCCAGAGTTACCTCTGCTGCAGAGGATACGTTCATTAGAGTTACCAGCCTCAGAAATTGCAGCAAAAGATAAATGCTTGACAGAGTTAAGTAACAGACACATCTCAACATCAACTGTTCAGAGGAGACTGCATGAAACAAGCTTTCATGGTCAAATTGCTGAAGGACACCAATAATAAGAAGAGACTTGCTTGGGCCAAGAAACACAAGCAATGGACATTAGACCGGTAGAAATCTGTCTTTTGGTCTGATGAGTCCAAATTTGAGATTTTTGGTTCCAATCGCCATGTCTTTGTGAGATGCAGAGTAGGGGAATGGATGATCTCTGCATATGTGGATCCCACCGTGAAGCATGGAGGAGGAGGTGTGATATGTAGGGGTGCTTTACTGATGACACTCTCAGTGATTTATTTAGAATTCAGGGAAACTTAACCAGCATGGCTACCACAGCATTCATCAGCAAAACACAATCCTATCTGGTTTGCAATTAATGGGAGTATAATTTGTTTTTCAACAGGACATTGACAAAACACAGCTCCAGGCTGTGTAAGGGCTATTTGACCAAGAAGGTGAGTGATGGAGTACTGCATCAGATGACCTGGCCTCACAATCACCTGACCTTAACCTAATTGAGATGGTTTGGGATGAATTGGACCGCAGAGTGCAGGAAAAAGCATATGTGGGAACTCCTTTAAGACTTTTGGAAAAGCATTCCAAGTGTAGCTGGTTGAGAGAATGCCAAGAGTGTGCAAAGCTGTCATCAAGGCAAAGGGTGGATACTTTGAGGAATCTGAAATTGTAACACTTTTTTTGGTCATTGCATGATTCCATATGTGTTATTTCATAGTTTTGATGTCTTCACTATTATTCTACAATGTAGAAAATAGTAAAAAATAAAGACAAACCATTGAATGAGTTGGTGTTTCAAACTTTGACCGGTACTGTATATCATTTTTTTAAAGACCTGTGTGCATTTATTGGGCAAAACAGGTGGGGTTGGCATTGATCACTTTAAAAACAGAAATCGTCCCCGTACTATGCATGTATGCATCATTCGGAATGTTTTCTGTATTTTGAAAATTTCATATCTTTAAAAATGTATTGCTGAGAAGCTAAACTTTTTGGGACTATGCCAGCAATGAATTAATGAAACAAATACCTAAAGATAGTTTTGGGTGGAATATTCCTTTAAACCCTTCAAAAGAAAGGGCCATATTTGTAACATACGGTAAAATAAATGGTCAATTTAATATATAATTGTTATGATTATCATTGGAAAAACATATATTTTTTTAACCACTGAAGACTTGTATGACATCCCAAATTGCACCTTATACCATAGGGCCTATGTCAAAAATAGTGCACTATATAGGAAATAGGATGCCATTTGAGACGCAGGGGGTTAGCTGACAACGTCACGAAAATGGTGCATACAGCGGTCAAAAGAGAAACGAAATATGAAAAAAAAATAAAAGGATGTGAATTTGGTTCAGTAACCACTGGTAGCCACTAAACATGGTTGTAATAAACAGAGCACTTTCTGTTTTCTTCCGGAATGTACGTACATTTCCTGTGCCAATGACTGTTCTCTTCTTTAGTCTCCATTCGATTGATTTTATTGCGTCTGAAAAAGAGCTGTTTGCTGTACTATTCCTAGTCTAATGGGATACTGTACGTGCCATACTGGGGCACCATATGAGCGATAGTCTTCTGTGCCATTGTTGCTGGTTCTCTTTAGGGCCCTATTCATTCTGCATCATGGAGGTTCAGCTTTACAGTGCGTGTCAAATCTAATGTTCCCGCTTTAGTGGAGAATGCGTTCAGGCTAAACCGTCTCAATTGGAAATGAACTTTACATTTCTATCGTAGAATCTGTAACGCTTCAGCTTTACAGACTGAAAACACTCTTTTCAGTCTCTGTTTTATTGCATCCTAGAAAAGTAGTATACGATTCCTTATTTATTGGGATGCGATAGTCTGCCATTGTAGCTTGTTCTCTTATTGTCAGTCTCCATTTTGTTGCATCTTAGAAAAGTAGTTTACTATGCCTTATCTATTGACATTTCCTGTTTCACACTTATGTAGATGAGACATACAGTATGGGAGTGTCACGTCCTGATCTTAGTTCCTTTTGTATGTTTCTATTTTAGGTTGGTCAGGGCGTGAGTTGGGGTGCGCATTCAATGTTTTTGTTCTATGTTTGGTATTTCTATGTGTTTGGCCTGGTATGGTTCCCAATCAGAGGCAGCTGATCGTTGTCTCTGATTGAGAACCATACTTAGGTAGCCCGTTTTCCCACTCTTGTTTGTGGGTGGTTGTTTTCTGTTTAGTGTATGTCACCTTACAGAACTGTTTCGTTTCTTCCATTTCAATTTGTGATTTTGTTTTGTGCGTTCAGTCAATAGATTATGACGGACACTTACCACGCTGCTTAGTGGTCCGATCCTTCTTACTCTTCCTCAGATGAAGAGGAGATCCGTTACAGGGAGTGTAAATGTTACACAATTTGAGCCCTCGTTGTTTCGTATAGCAAGGTCGGTGCTTCTCAGAAACGTTCCGCAACGGGGAAAGAAAACAATGGGTATAGTGTGAAGTGGGATAATAATTAATGCAGCAGCACAGGGCTTTTCACGTGATGCTGAATAATCTGAGCGGCCACTGTGTGGATTTCTCTGTTTTAAGTGGTTGTTTTGACTGGAAATCTATCTCTGAAAGAGCCACTGCAAACAGGCAGAGAGAGCCGGCTCTTTCAAGGCTATGCAGGGACGTACACAAGCCCCGGAAAAAGAATGTGTTGCCTTCAAGGAATATTTCTCATGCTATCGTCTCTGCCTCTTTTGTTGCATTTGCACATTTTGACCGCCTTGAAGTAGTTCAGAGGGTTTAAACCTGTGCAGAACTAAGTCCTCGAATGTCTTATGGTCACATTGTTTCTAGTTATAAACAGGGCACTGAGGGAATGTCAGAAATGTTATATTTTCCGGCTACCTGCAGATCCAAAACTGAGAGAGAAATGTGTGAAAGTTGGCCGAGACAATTATCGGTCCATTATGTTTTTTAAATGGCGATTATTCAGCTCAACATGTTCCAGAGTTGACCTGAATCTTCAGTGTCACACAGAGGCAACATGAGGCAACATGTTCACGGTTCAGTTCCCTGCCTCCCCAGAGTGGGGATGTGGATGGTGCAGCGCTGCAGCCCCAGATGGTTTATCAGGGCAAACTGTTTGGGTCACAAAGCTCCAGTAAGGTCATGCTTCACAGCCCACCTCGGGCAGATTGTCATCACAGAATCACCGCAGCGGGAAATGGCACCTTTCACTGATGCGTCTCATTTTAGCTCTCGTACAGATTGCCAGTTTTCGTTATGACACTAGAAGAATAGCCTCAACAGAGAGGCATATCATACGGCATGTTCATCAAAGGACTGTTAAGTCTTATGGTCCGATTCAGAAGTTATTTTGATGTTATGAGGTTTTTCTTGTGTATTGAAAAAATATAATCTGTAGCTGTCACTTGACACAACGTTTATGTGAATCGCAGTTGTTGTCGGCATGACAGAGAATGACACTTCAAACACCTCAATAAAAGAGAGAAAAAGAGCTGGGATTCATTTGAAAGCAATCAAATCCACATGTGAAGACAGTCCAATCAGAGAGGAATTCAAAAAAATGTGTAATTCTGCTCATTCGTCACAGAGACCATTTAGACACACTATTAGTGGTAAACCATCAAAATAACAGCAAGGCTGAACATAGTTTTCATCTAGGAACAGACCGAAAGTCTAGAAACCTGGTCCAAGTACAAAATACGTTTCTACAACCTTGATAAGGCGTCACTGTTACTTCCTCATCAATTGCTTATCTGTCTCTCTGCTGCGGTGTAAATTCAAGTCTGCTTCTTGCAACAAGGACACTGTTCTCTAATGGTCTGACAGGATGTTAAGGTAGAAAGCAGTTCAATACCCAAGAACCCACCACAAGACTGTATTAGCCCGTTGAGCTAAAGCCAAGGCATACTGCCAGACTGTGTTCGTCCACTGAGCTAAATGCGTCTTTGAGTTTCAGATAAGGTTAGTAGCCACGTAAGTGTAATTCACAGAACCACTACTGTTACATGAAGATTGCTTTGTAATTTCAAAAGTTTTACTCTCTATTTTCGCAAAACCTTTTTCTTTCCACTCGCTTCTTATTTACCATCCCATTGGTCCTATTTGCATTGTCATCATTGGAGTGCATAAATGCAAAGCGGCATAAAAAAAAAAAAACGGGTTTCATAGTCTTGGATATATTCACGAGATTCTCAGGAGAGCCTCGCTGATCCGTCAGAGTTGGGAACCTGCCAGAAGATATAAAGATAATGGCTTTCAAAAGATGTTGAACGTTTAAAAAAATATATTTCACGTTTACACAAACCTGTGAGAACGACTAACTATTTGAAGCGTTTCACTTTTTTTTTCCTCACGTCATTTTCTCCTCTTCCAGTACAGTGCACCTTCACCTTCTCCTCATAGTGCCAACACTTAAAATGAATGTCATGTGAGTGCATTGAATTCTTCCCCATGCGTTTCCTGTTGGCAACAAAGGAAAAAGCTACAGGTACAGACAATAGCAGACCCCTGAGTGGAAGCACAAAGAAACCTCTGTGTCCCAAGCACCTCTGGAGCCTCTGCTGCCGAGATGTGTGTGTCTGTCTTCAGAGCCGGAGAGCTGAATAGACCCAGAACCCACCACTGTGGGAGGCTAGAATGAACAACAATGATGCCTTTTTCCCCTCCCTGAACCACCAGAGACATGTTTTGGCTCTGTGTCCATTTGGCACAGGCTCCCATCCAGCCATCCATCCATCAATTCCAAGGTAGAGAGCACTCATTTCAAAAGTGCCTAACAGCCAACCTGAATGAGCTTGAATAGAACCGATTCAGAATTAAGTCTCCACAGTCTCCACTCTAGTTCTGAGCTTTGGGTCACCCATCTGTGACAGTGATGTCAGTGAAAAATACAGTATTCACCTTGGGTAAGAGCCTAAATGGACGCCTAATGTCACCCATTATACCTGAGCCAAAAGAAATAACTGAGTGATGTGGCTCTGAATGATTCATTATCACCGCATGAGAAGGGACTGTAGGTTCTCAATAAAAAACATAGGACTCACTCCAATGTGTATTTTCTGCCTAATGGCTGAAAAATAATTGTGATGAACCTGGATTTCACCCACAGGAGTGACTTCCGGGGGCCCTTAACAGCTTCTAATAAACTTCCTGGACTTAGTCACATGGCACTTAATCGCGCTTTCTCGAACAATGAGAGTAACCCACTGAGCTCTCCAATGATTGACAGGTGAGATGGAGGAAGTGATTATTTGCGGAGGTGGGCAAAGGGCTATTTAAATGCACACCTGAGTTATTTCTTTTGCTAAAAATGTTCAAGTATAAGGAATCCATATCGTACTTTAAATAACACTATTTACCTCCAGCTTTGTGAGATGCATCACACCTACAGTATGATGGAACGCAGCTGCCCCCTTTGGCTGTTGAAGTCTTGAGGTAATTGGCTGAAGAAAAGCGTAACGTGGAACAATGAATTGTACTGTACAGACCAAAGAGTGCATATTTTTTCCTGGAACTGTCTCCATAAATTGCAAGGCTGGAAAGGCTATTTAAGTAAATTACATAAATTTTCTGTGGGACTTGACCTATACCTCAAGCTCTGGTCCGAGTCTGAAATGTTCGCAACAAAAGCTTTTCAGATGTCAAACGTTGCAAAGCCAAGGGAAGATCTGTTATTTGTGTTTTGTTTATGAGTGGTAGTTTAAACAGATTTCATTTTGAAATACAGAATTGCTAAAATGACTCCAAATTGTGAAAAAGTGGTTTGTTTATGAGAACTGTTGGAATCATTTCTGTCTTGTCTCAGCCTATCTTGACGTTCTCTTGGATGATGATCGTCCCTAATCTGACAGACAAATGACTCGTTTTAGAAGAGATTCTCCCTTGTGCTTCTCTCCCTCAGAGAATGTCATTCATATCCATAACGATCCATTTCTATGTTGTACAGATCAGGGAGCCATGATGAAATCCCGTTACTGCATTTTCCTGGGTGCAAATCAACTTCACTTACTGAAGTTCAATAACCAAAAGAGATGTTTTCAAAGTTAAGTTGTCATGTCGCAGCTGGCACTACATTCTTTCTGCAGACATCTTTGAGTCTTAATTCATCGTTTTCAGGAAAACATGGTCACTTGTAAAAAACTGCGGGAGATTTTAACGAAATTAGCAAACTTTGCATCCTCAAAGTTCTTCCAGTAAATGTGTCTTTGTAAAATGTTCAGGTTAAATGATTAGAAGTGCTTGTGCATGAGTTTTATGGTTTGTTTAACTTTGAAATGAATGTTTTTACTTTGGAATACGTCTTATGTGAAAAAATCTGCCCAGGGGTGGAATCCCAAAATAGATGTTTATTGTGTAAAGTGGTAGAAATAAGTGTAGCTAGCGTTTTATAGATAAAAGGACCTCCTTCCTTCCCTCACCACCTTCCTTATCTTAACTTTAGAGGATACCAACAGATTTTAACCAAATGATTTCCTTCTTTGTCTACTGTAAATATGCTTATACAGTATACAGTATACCTCTGTGCCATCCATATGTTTCTCAACGCATCTGGTTTATCATCCTTAGGTAGATAAGACAATTACTTACTACTTATAAACAAACACATGCATATTCCCTAAACCAACACATTCATCACAACAAGCACACTAATCTGAATGAACTCATTCATTCATTAAACAAAGACGATCCTGCTAACTAGCATCAGCGGTTTGGGATAATAAAAACATGTCTCTGGAATAACATCTGTATGCAATAAATTACAAAAAATAATCCTGCATCTTAGAATAGGAAATAATTCCACTTCCACAAAAAATAAATAAATAAATACATTTTTCAGCAAAACAAAAATTCCCCCTAGGTTTGTTAGTGTTGCGTTGGTATTTTAGAGCTCCCTTTCCAATGCCTTTCTGACCCAGGGGGGTCAAAACACAGAGGTTGTATCCTCTATTAAGACACAGTACAGAAGGGCATTCTCTCAGGACAAATCAGGTGAGAGAGAGAGAGAGAGAGAGAGAGAGAGAGAGAGAGAGAGAGAGAGAGAGAGAGAGAGAGATACACAAGAGAGAGAGACAGATACACGAGAGAGAGACAGAGAGACAGAGAGACAGATACACAAGAGAGAGAGAGAGAGAGAGAGAGAGATTTCTTAGAAGACTACTGCTTCCGAATGAACCAATCAACAACACAGAGAGAATGTCACACAAGCCATCACACACAGATACAGATAAAGATCAGTGTGTCCCGTGTTCCCAGTGCGATCATGTGGCTCGGTGTGTTAAATGCTCTCCTACATTCCTGAGGTAATTTCTGGGTGTATAAATAGTCTTGTTTTTTTTCTCCAGACGATGACAGCAGGCCAGAGAAGAAAAGTGATGTGAAGTTGTGTTGGGTTACACAAGTCAGACGCAATTGGGTTTGTTTGAATGGAAACGTGCTGAACGTGTCATTTGTTGAGTTACGGAAGGAAAAAAGGGCCGACAACTCAGGACAGCCACACGTACATGGAAATTTATAAATGTTCAATAATTTATAGAATTGTCCTTCCACTTTGACATGATGGTGGTATGATGAAAAAAAGCCCTATTATATCCCACATTGTGACACAACATGAAAAAGTCCAATGGGTGAATACTAATTCTTTGCACTGTACATGTCCTATTATGGACACGGTATAGGTGAAAAGTTGAATTGTGTTACAACACTGAGTGTACAAAACATTAGGAACACCTGCTCTCTCCATGACCAGCCGAATCCCGGTGAAAGCTCTGATCCTGTCACTTGTTATATCCACTTCAATCAGTGTAGATGAAGGGGAGGAGACAAGTTGAAGAAGGGTTTTTTAAGCTTTTAGACAGTTGAGACATGGATTGTGTGTGTGTGTGTGTGTGTGCCATTGGGAGAGTGAATAGGCAAGACAAAATATTTAAGAGCCTTTGAACGGGGTTTGGTAGTAGGTGCCAGGTGCATCGGTTTGCGTGTGTCAAGAACTGCAGCGCTGCTGGGCTTTCACGCTCAACAGTTCCCTGTGTGTATGAAGAATGGTCCACCACCCAAAGGACACCCCAGCCAGCTTTGACACAACCGTGGGAAGCATTGGAGTCAACATGGGCCAGCATCCCTGTGGAACGCTTTGACACAACCGTGGGAAGCATTGGACTCAACATGGGCCAGCATCCCTTTGGAACGCTTTGACACAACCGTGGGAAGCATTGGACTCAACATGGGCCAGCATCCCTGTGGAAGACTTTGACACAACCGTGGGAAGCATTGGAGTCAACATGGGCCAGCATCCCGGTGGAACGCTTTGACACAACCGTGGGAAGCATTGGAGTCAACATGGGCCAGCATCCCTGTGGAACGCTTTGACACAACCGTGGGAAGCATTGGAGTCAACGTGGGCCAGCATCCCTGTGGAAAGCTTTGACACAACCGTGGGAAGCATTGGAGTCAACATGGGCCAGCATCCCTGTGGAACGCTTTGACACAACCGTGGGAAGCATTGGAGTCAACATGGGCCAGCATCCCTGTGGAACGCTTTGACACAACCGTGGGAAGCATTGGAGTCAACATGGGCCAGCATCCCTGTGGAACGCTTTGACACAACCGTGGGAAGCATTGGAGTCAACATGGGCCAGCATCCCTGTGGAACGCTTTTGACACAACCGTGGGAAGCATTGGAGTCAACATGGGCCAGCATCCCTGTGGAACGCTTTGACACAACCGTGGGAAGCATTGGAGTCAACATGGGCCAGCATCCCTGTGGAACGCTTTTGACACAACCGTGGGAAGCATTGGAGTCAACATGGGCCAGCATCCCTGTGGAACGCTTTGACACAACCGTGGGAAGCATTGGAGTCAACATGGGCCAGCATCCCTGTGGAACGCTTTGACACAACCGTGGGAAGCATTGGAGTCAACATGGGCCAGCATCCCTGTGGAACGCTTTGACACAACCGTTGGAAGCATTGGAGTCAACATGGGCCAACATCCCTGTGGAACGCTTTGACACAACCGTGGGAAGCATTGGAGTCAACATGGGCCAGCATCCCTGTGGAATGCTTTGACACAACCGTGGGAAGCATTGGAGTCAACATGGGCCAACATCCCTGTGGAACGCTTTGACACAACCGTTGGAAGCATTGGAGTCAACATGGGCCAGCATCCCTGTGGAACGCTTTGACACAACCGTGGGAAGTATTGGAGTCAACATGGGCCAGCATCCCTGTGGAACGCTTTGACACAACCGTGGGAAGCATTGGAGTCAACATGGGCCAACATCCCTGTGGAACGCTTTGACACAACCGTGGGAAGCATTGGAGTCAACATGGGCCAACATCCCTGTGGAACGCTTTGACACAACCGTGGGAAGCATTGGAGTCAACATGGGCCAACATCCCTGTGGAACGCTTTGACACAACCGTGGGAAGCATTGGAGTCAACATGGGCCAGCATCCCTGTGGAACGCTTTGACACAACCGTTGGAAGCATTGGAGTCAACATGGGCCAGCATCCCTGTGGAACGCTTTGACACAACCGTGGGAAGTATTGGAGTCAACATGGGCCAGCATCCCTGTGGAACGCTTTGACACAACCGTGGGAAGCATTGGAGTCAACATGGGCCAGCATCCCTGTGGAAAGCTTTTGACACAACCGTGGGAAGCATTGGAGTCAACATGGGCCAGCATCCCTGTGGAACGCTTTTGACACACAGAGTCCATGCCCCGATGGAGTGAGGCTGTTCCGACATAAATGGGTTGCAACTCCATATTAGGAAGGTGTTCATAATGTTTTGTACACTCAGTCTATGTATGGCAACAGCAGAAGAACCTTAAAGTAACCTATACAAGTTAAAGTAACCTTACACATCGGCATCTTGTACGTAGTAGAGCGACTGAGGGGGCACAATTATACACATTTGTAGAATAAAATGCAAAGGAATTTGCTTATTTTACACACCATTCATTTGAAAGTCCTTCAGTGCCTCTTCAAATGTCATGATTATGCACGAGCACATGATTCTCCTGGATTTACAATAGGCTAACTGTGTTTCATGAACTGCCCCAAGGAGCCAATTATAGGGGACATCTTACTAACTATATGCCATTGCATGTCATTACCTGATTTCTATTAAACAGCCGCACATGGATTCTTCTGTAATGTGAAGGTCACAATGTTTTAGCGCTTGTGATTTGATACTTGACCACTGGCACATACGAAACTACATTTAAGACATGACAAGTCCAATTCAAATGAGTGATGTTTTCCTTTATTTCTGGTTCTCAAGGCCGTCTTCTAAACTGGCCATCGACGTCTGCTTCGTGACATTTGGCTGAAATATCACGAAATGTCAGGTGAAGGTGAAATTGACTGGTGGATATGTTTGAAGACAGTTTGAAAGTGTTTTTAGGGAGTTTTAAGAGTTAAATGAATTATTACACATTTATGCTGTGTGTGTGTGTGTGTGTGTGTGTGTGTGTGTGTGTGTGTGTGTGTGTGTGTGTGTGTGTGTGTGTGTGTGTGTGTGTGTGTGTGTGTGTGTGCCCTTCTCCCTCTCCCTGGGGTTGTACTGTATAGCTCAGTGTTTTGGGTTCTGATGAAACAGACCAGGTTTCTCTGTAGAATGGTGTGCCGGAGGCCAGTGACATTTCCTCTTCCTCTCAATGAAGTTCACTGGTTCAGAGCCTCTCAATAGTCCCAGTGTATGACTTCCCAACCAAATCAGGTATTTCCCAGCCTCATAGTCATACTTAACCACTGTAGGGCCCATATTCATTATGCGTTTCAGAGTAGGAGTCCTGATCTAGAATCAGTTTAGCCTTTTAAATTATATTGAATGCTCAGATGGGACCAGATCAGCAGAACTTCCCTGAGACAGTTTTTTAAATTTATTATGGTCCTAGAATCCTTGTCTGGGACACACCAAGGCAGTCATCGTCACAGAGAATTGGCTGCCTGGTGGGTGTAAACAAGCTGTTTTAAAACAAATTGGTGCCACTTGTTGAATCCTAATCCTTGTCTATCACAGGATACAGTAGTGGAGAACGGGTCTGGATTTCAACAGTTCACATTTCTTTACCTATATATTATTCAGCATTCTGTTCAACATTCATCGAAAGAAGACAGGATTTCATGTTGAAATGTCAATATCTTTTCATGCCGCAGGTTATGTCAAAATACTGTACAGGCTTGAACAGGCCTTGTCAACTTGTGACAACCAGCCCCACATTATATGCAATTATAATTTCACTAGTAATGCGTTATCTGCAGGTGCTATGAAAAGAGACGTGTGAATGCTGTTGTGTAGGCGCATATTGAATTCTAGGACATTGCGTGCAGTTTGCACATTGTCGGACATTTCTCCCTTGACTACAACAATTCACTGTCTGGCATCTGCTGAAATGGCAACTTGTCATCTAGTGCAGTGTGCTCATACAATGAATGAGTCCCAAATGGCACCCTATTCCCTATATACAATAGTGCACTACTTTGGACAAGAAACCGATGAGCCCTTGTCAAAAGCAGTGCAATATATAGGGAATAGAGTGTCATTTGGGAGACATCCAATGCCTATGTAAAGTGATATATCTTATTCGCCTGCAGCAGCAAAAATAAGGCTTCTTGCCCTTCCATTATGTGTCAGTGGGGGGAAATTTCTCCCTCGGATGAGTGGCAGCCACATTGTTTGACTGGTTATATATGTGAAAACACACACAAAAAGAGTGGTCCAAAGATTGGATTCCTTCCCTTCTATCCCCCTGATATCAAACACATCAGGAATGCAGCGGACTCTCTTTTTTCTCTTTTCTGTCCTTCCCTCTCGCTCTCTATTTCTAATTCTCTCTCTCCTTTTCACCCTCTTCATTCTATTCGCCTTTCTCTCGGCCCCCTCTCTCTCCATATCTCTCTCGTTCTCTCTCCTTTTGCCTCTACCCTCCTCTCCTTCAGGTCTTTGTTTGACATGGATTACATTCAGTCCAGAAGACACATACCAGAGCCTATCAGTAGCATGAGATCTGGAGAGGTAAAGTGAGTCATAGTGTGGACTAGCAGGGTCACCTGTTCACCTGTAGAACATGGCTGGGGGGTGAGGTCACTGCTGCTCAAAGTAGCTCTCAATCTGAACAACCATAACCACAGTTGGACCTCCCTATATATATATCTATGTATATCTATATCTCAGCTTTGCACACTTCCGGCGCTCTCTCAACCAGCTTCACCTGGAATGCTTTTCCAACAGTCTTGGAGGAGTTCCCACATATGCTGAGCACTTGGTGGCTGCTTTTCCTTCACTCTGCGGTGCAACTCATCCCAAATTCGGTTGAGGTTGGGTGATTGTGGAGGCCAAGTCATCTGATGCAGTGCCCCATCACTCTCCTTCTTGGTTAAATAGCCCTTACACAGCCTGGAGGTGTGTTGGGTCATTGTCCTGTTGAAAAACAAATAATAGTCCCACTAAGCGCAAACCAGATGGGATGGCTTATCGCTGCAGAATTCTGTGGTAGCCATACTGGTTAAGTGTGACTTGAATTCTAAATAAATCACAGACAGTGTCAACAGCAAAGAACCCCCTCAACACTACACCTCATCCTCCATGCTTCACGGTGGGAAGCATGGATGAGGAGACCATCTACTCTGCGTCTTACAAAGACATGGCGATTGGAACCAAAAATCTGAAATTTGAATTCATCAGACCAAAGGTCAGATTTCCACCAGTCTAATGTCCATCACTCGTGTTTCTTTGCCCAAGCAAGTCTCTTCTTGTTATTGATGTCCTTTAGTAGTGGTTTCTTTGCAGCAATTCAACAATGAAGGCCTGATTCATGGAATCTCCTCTGAACAGTTGCTGTTGGGATGTGTTTGTTAGTTAAACTCTGTGAATCATTTATTTGGGCTGGAATTTCTGAGGCCGGTAACTCTAATGACCGTATCCTCTGCAGCAGAGGCAACTCTGTTTCTTGCTTTCCTGTGGCGGTCCTCATGAGAGCCAGTTTCATCATAGTGCTTGATGGTTTTTGCGACTGCACTTGAAGAAACTTTCAAAGTTATTGAAGTTTTCCACATTAACTGACCTTCATGTCTTAAAGTAATGATGAACTGTAATTTTTCTTTGGTTATTTGAGCTATTCTTGCCATAATATGGATTTTACCAAATAGGTCTATCTTCTGTATATCACTCCTACCTTGTCACAACACAACTGATTAGGTCAAACACATTAAGAAGGAAAGAAATTCCACAAATTAACTTTCAACAAGGCACACATGTTAATTGAAATGCATTCCAGGTGACTACCTCATGAAGCTGGTTGAAGTATTGCCAATAGTGTGCAAAGCGGTCATCAAGTCAATGGGTGGCCGCTTTGATATATTTAGATTTGTTTAACAATTTTGGTTACTACATGATTCCATATGTGTTATTTCATAGTTTTGAAGTCTTCACTATTTTTCGACAATGTAGAAAATAGTTTAAAAAATAATAAAGAAAAAACCAAGAATGAGTAGGTGAGTCCAAACCTTTGACTGGTACTGTATATCACACAAAACTTCTCACATATCCATCAGGCAACTCCTGCTAAGGTTGGAATAACTTCTGCTGAGACGATCCTAACATGGACACTGTACAGACAGCCACAATATAGCAGAAGCATATAGCCAATCTAACATATCACCAACATTGGATTAGATATACTTTACCGCCTATTGTTCACGTAAAGGTTCTTTCCATACAGAGAAAGCAACGCGTTTCTTCACACTTTGTTTTATGAATGCACATGAATTAACATATTTGAGTTTGCAAGAAAGGCCTTTTACTGTACGTGTGCATATGCAAAATTACAATTTGAAAGTTGAAACATTTACCCGTGATCAACTCTCATTCAAACCTCTCTTCGTAATGTCTTACTCTGTTCTGAATAGACGGTAGACATATTGTGCCCGAGACCTCATTTCCAAAGGAGCTTGATTTTTCCCGTTTGCTGAAAATCACCAATTCTCATTTTGTATAAAGTCTCGACCAGAGTTTGCCACTCGCCAGATAGCTTGCTGAGAGCTGAATTGCTAAACTTCAAGAATAGTTCTAGTTTTTCTCCCTGATAGACGTATTTATACTTGCTATGTGATTCTGTACGTTCCAGCTTAATATCCCTGCCGCGAATTTCCCACTTTATTTCGTTTTAATGGGTTTTCTTATGTAACGCTTCCACTAAAATCCCTCCACATCAAATTCAAGTAGTCGATTAAAATGTCTAAGCTCTTTTGACGGTTTTTTTCTCCTTTTCCTTTTCAGATTGTCAGAGTTTCAGACAGGCATAGCGTGGGACGACTCGGGTGAGTGACGCTTTACGACCAATGAGGGGACCTTCTCTCGTTTGGGCAAAAGTCCGTCTTCGGTCCTCTCTCCTCTGTGACCGGGAAACCAATAAGTGGTTGAGTGGTCGAGGAGTGTGTCAATTCATTAGTAGGCAAACGAAATACGGTCCATCCTCTTCTTCATAGCCTCCTTTAAGCGAGGAAGCACAAGTGTATCCTACTGCAGAGGATTTATTTTCTTATATCAGCCACACCCTCTTTGAATCAGCTGTTGTATTGTCAGAGGACAAAAGCATGCACACATTTAAAAACAATATTCTACTTATCCTTTTATCTATAAAATGTCTTGCACAGCTAGCTTAATTTGTTTTTCTCAACACATTTATTTTCTCAACACATTTACTTTGGGATCCACCCCTGTAAACGTCATTTGCTTGATGTAGGTTCCGAGCGGAGAAGGAGCTTCTCATTTCACACAAGCACATTTTCGTCCACGCTCACTCTCCTCGCCACCTCTCCTCGATTACCTTGAACCTTTTTCAAAAGGAGGCGAGAGAGTGAGGAGGAGTTGAGCAAATCTAATTGAGAAAAGGACAGGGTCAGGCTGCTCTTAGTTCTGACCACATCCTGTCAATCACAGACACAGCGAGGACCCACTCCGATTACTCTGTGGGCAGAATGTTATGGTATGGAAATGAGCGTTGCATTAGATACGCCTGGACCACCAAGTAGCACTCAGTCCCTGGTCTACTCTGTGTACCTAAGTTAGGAGTTTGCTCTTGGCCAGAGTGCGGGACTTGGAAAAGTGGATTGGAAGAGTGGTTTGGAAATAAGTGGATGTGGGTCAATACATGTAAATAAACGTTGTTTTCAAGGGTACACTGCTCGTCTAAACGACTCAGCCAAGGTTTCAAAGTTTCAACGTTTCACAGTGTATTCGCTACGTGCACAGGATACAACAGTTGTAGAACAGAACAGAGACATTCTTACCTTTGAGTGTTCTGTCCAACAATGCAGTGATAATATAGATAATAATTGAAAATAGAATTTAAAAAAAGTACAAATACAAACCACACAAGAACTATGTGAGAGTTAAAGAAACACGAGAATGCAGGTGTTTACAGGTCAGTGTCAGTACCTTATTCAATGTGCAGAGGTACTGGAGTGGTTGTATATACAGGTCAGTGTCAGTACCTTATTCAATGTGCAGAGGTACTGGAGTGGTTGTATATACAGGTCAGTGTCAGTACCTTATTCAATATGCAGAGGTACTGGAGTGGTTGTATATACAGGTCAGTGTCAGTACCTTATTCAATGTGTAGTGGTACTGGAGTGGTTGTATATACAGGTCAGTGTCCGTACCTTATTCAATGTGTAGAGGTACTGGAGTGGTTGTATATACAGGTCAGTACCTTATTCAATGTGCAGAGGTACTGGAGTGGTTGTATATACAGGTCAGTGTCAGTACCTTATTCAATGTGTAGAGGTACTGGAATGGTTGTATATACAGGTCAGTGTCAGTACCTTATTCAATGTCCAGGGGTACTGGAGTGGTTGTATATACAGGTCAGTGTCAGTACCTTATTCAATGTGTAGAGGTACTGGAATGGTTGTATATACAGGTCAGTGTCAGTACCTTATTCAATGTGCAGGGGTACTGGAGTGGTTGTATATACAGGTCAGTGTCAGTACCTTATTCAATGTGTAGAGGTACTGGAATGGTTGTATATACAGGTCAGTGTCAGTACCTTATTCAATGTGTAGTGGTACTGGAGTGGTTGTATATACAGGTCAGTGTCAGAACCTTATTCAATGTGCAGGGGTACTGGAGTGGTTATATATACAGGTCAGTACCTTATTCAATGTGCAGGGGTACTGGAGTGGTTGTATATACAGGTCAGTGTCAGTACCTTATTCAATGTGCAGGGGTACTGGAGTGGTTGTATATACAGGTCAGTACCTTATTCAATGTGCAGGGGTACTGGAGTGGTTGTATATACAGGTCAGTGTCAGTACCTTATTCAATGTCCAGGGGTACTGGAGTGGTTGTATATACAGGTCAGTGTCAGTACCTTATTCAATGTGCAGAGGTACTGGAGTGGTTGTATATACAGGTCAGTACCTTATTCAATGTGCAGAGGTACTGGAGTGGTTGTATATACAGGTCAGTACCTTATTCAATGTCCAGGGGTACTGGAGTGGTTGTATATACAGGTCAGTGTCAGTACCTTATTCAATGTCCAGGGGTACTGGAGTGGTTGTATATACAGGTCAGTGTCAGTACCTTATTCAATGTGCAGCGGTACTGGGGTGGTTGTATATACAGGTCAGTACCTTATTCAATGTGCAGTGGTACTGGAGTGGTTGTATATACAGGTCAGTACCTTATTCAATGTGCAGGGGTACTGGAGTGGTTGTATATACAGGTCAGTGTCAGTACCTTATTCAATGTCCAGGGGTACTGGAGTGGTTGTATATACAGGTCAGTGTCAGTACCTTATTCAATGTGCAGAGGTACTGGAGTGGTTGTATATACAGGTCAGTACCTTATTCAATGTCCAGGGGTACTGGAGTGGTTGTATATACAGGTCAGTGTCAGTACCTTATTCAATGTCCAGGGGTACTGGAGTGTTTGTATATACAGGTCAGTGTCAGTACCTTATTCAATGTGCAGCGGTACTGGGGTGGTTGTATATACAGGTCAGTACCTTATTCAATGTGCAGGGGTACTGGAGTGGTTGTATATACAGGTCAGTACCTTATTCAATGTGCAGGGGTACTGAAGTGGTTGTATATACAGGTCAGTACCTTATTCAATGTGCAGGGGTACTGGAGTGGTTGTATATACAGGTCAGTACCTTATTCAATGTCCAGGGGTACTGGAGTGGTTGTATATACAGGTCAGTGTCAGTACCTTATTCAATGTGCAGAGGTACTGGAGTGGTTGTATATACAGGTCAGTGTCAGTACCTTATTCAATGTCCAGGGGTACTGGAGTGGTTGTATATACAGGTCAGTGTCAGTACCTTATTCAATGTCCAGGGGTACTGGAGTGGTTGTATATACAGGTCAGTGTCAGTACCTTATTCAATGTGCAGGGGTACTGGAGTGGTTGTATATACAGGTCAGTACCTTATTCAATGTGCAGGAGTACTGTAGTGGTTGTATATACAGGTCAGTGTCCGTACCTTATTCAATGTGCAGGGGTACTGGAGTGGTTGTATATACAGGTCAGTACCTTATTCAATGTGCAGTGGTACTGGAGTGGTTGTATATACAGGTCAGTACCTTATTCAATGTGCAGGGGTACTGGAGTGGTTGTATATACGCAGGGGTACTGGAGTGGTTGAGATGGGTTTATACATAAAATCTAAATCAAATCAAATGTATTTATACAGGTCTTCGTACATCAGCTGATATCTCAAAGTGCTGTACAGAAACCCAGCCTAAAACCCCAAACAGCAAGCAATGCAGGTGTAGAAGCACCTGACTTGCAGGGACTTGCAGTAGATTACATGTAAACAGGGCTAAAGGGTGACTGGTAGCAGGAGTAAACATATATAGAAACTTATGGTAATAATATAAGCCATTTAGCAGACGCTTTTCCAAAGCAACTTACAGTCATGCGTGCTTACATTTTCCTTATGGTGGTCCAGGGAGTCAAACCCACTACCTTGGCATTACAAACTTCATGTTCTACCAACTGTGCTACAAAGGACAACTAACATGGTCCATATACAGTATACTAACGGTAATATATACAGTTGAAGTCGGAAGTTTACAAACACTTAGGTTGGAGTCATTAAAACTCATTTTTCAACCACTACATATTTCTTGTTAACAAACTATAGTTTTGGCAAGTTGGTTAGGACATCTACTGTGTGAATGACACAAGTAAGTTTTCCAACAATGGTTTACAGACAGATTATTTTGCTTATAATTCACTGTATCACAAATCCAGTCGGTCAGAAGTTTACATACACTAAGTTGACTGTGCCTTTAAAAAGCTTGGAAAATTCCAGAAAATGATGTCATAGCTTTAGAAGCTTCTGATAGGCTAATTTACATAATTTGAGTCAATTGGAGGTGTACCTGTGGATGTATTTCAAGGCTTACCTTCAAACTCAGTGCCTCTTTGCTTGACATCATGGGAAAATCAAAAGACCTGTCTCCTAGAGATTTTTTTATTTTACCTTTATTTAACTAGGCAAGTAAGTTAAGAACAAATTCTTATTTTCAATGACGGCCTAGGAACAGAGGGTTAACTGCCTGTTCAGGGGCAGAACGACAGATTTGTACCTTGTCAGCTCGGGGTTTGAACTTGCAACCTTCAGGTTACTAGTCCAACACTCTAACCACTAGGCAACCCTGAACATACTTTGGTGCGAAAAGTGCAAATCAATCCCAGAACACCAGCAAAGGACCATGTGAAGATACTGGAGGAAACAGTTACAAAAGTATCAATATCTGCAGTAAAACGAGTCCTGTGTCGACATAACCTGAAAGGCCACTCAGCAAGGAAGAAGCTATTGCTCCAAACCGCCATAAAAAAAGCCAGACTACGGTTTTCAACTGTACATGGGGACAAGGATTGTACTTTTTGGAGAAATGTCCTCTGGTCTGATGAAACAAAAATAGAACTGTTTGGCCATAATGACCATCGTTATGTTTGGAGGAAAAAGGGGGAGGCTTGCAAGCCAAAGAACACCATCCCAAATGTGAAGCATCATGTTGTGGGGGTGCGTTGCTGCAGGAGGGACTGGTGCACTTAACAAAATAAATGGCATCGTGAGGTAGTAAAATGATGTGGACATATCAGTAAGTTCAAGCTTGGTTGCAAATGGGTCTTCCAAATGGACAATGACCCTAAGCATACTTCCAACTGTCACATTCGGACCTTAGTTCTTTTAGTTATGTCTTTGTTTTTGTATGGTCAGGGCGTGAGTTGGGTGGGTAGTCTGTTCTTTTTTCTATGTTGTCATTTTGTGTTTGGCCTGGTATGGTTCTCAATCAGAGGCAGGTGTCGTTCTTTGTCTCTGATTTAGAATCATACATAGGTAGCCTTTTGCCACCTGTGTGGTGTGGGTGATTATTTTCTGTTCTGTGTTTTTCTTCACCGTACAGGACTGTTCATTTGTTGCCTTTTATTTTTTTCCAGTGTTCAGTTGTTTCATTAAAGAATATGAACATTTACCACGCTGCACATTGGTCCTCCTCTTCTTCAACCCACGACGAGCGTTACACCAATGTTGTGGCAAAATGGCTTAAGGACAAAGTCAAGGTATTGGTGTGGCCATCACAAAGCCCTGACCTCAATCCTAAAAAAAATGAAAAAGTGTGTGCGAGAAAGGAGGCCTACATCCTGACTCAGTTACACCAGGTCTGTCGGGAGGAATGGGCCAAAATTCACCCAACTTATTGTGGGAAGCTTGTGGAAGGCTACCTGAAACGTTTGACCCAAATTAAACATTTTAAAAGGCAATGCTACCAAATACTAATTGAGTGTATGTAAACTTCTGACCCACTGGGAATGTAATGGTAGAAATAAAAGCTGTAATAAATAATTATCTCTACTATTATTCTGACATTTCACATTCTTAAAATAAAGTGGTGATCCTAACTGACCTAAAACAGGGAATATTTACAAGGATTAAATGTCAGGAATTGTGAAAAACTTTATTAAATGTATTTGGCTAAGGTGTATGTAAAACATCCGACTTCAACTGTACATGTAAACAGGAAATCTAGTGTGTGAGAGAAATAGAGACTGTGTGTATGTGCGTGTGTCTGGGTGCAGTTGCACTTAGACAAGAAAATAAATGTTGTATGCTCTGTGGGTCTGGCGCAATGCAACATATTAATTGAAACCAACCTTTTGACAGCTATGCTGTTGTGATGATGGGGCAGTGAGTTGGAAGCAGGTGCAGGTGAAACTTTTAATTAAACAACAAAACCAAGAACACGACACTAACATAAGGTAGAACACCAATACGCAAAAACAATACCACCTGGTGAGTGAACATGAGTGACATATAAAGGGGAGGAGACGATGAAGGTAATGGAGTCCAGGTGTGAATCATAATGATTAACAGGTGCACGACGATGAGTGCCAGGTGTGCTTAATGATGAATCCCAGGACCGGTTGTTTTTACTCTGGCGATGTCGTACGCCAGAGGGGAAGAGCAGGAGCAGACATGGCAGCTGGTCAAAAGTAGTGCACTCAGGAGCAGATGTGACAGCTGTCTTCATCTGAGTTTCATCTGATGGTTTTTCAATGGTAGTTTTCCTAAGATTAAGTGTTTGAAGGGTGAACTGCCTCCCAAATGGCACCCTATGCCCTATGTAGTGCACTACTTTTGACCAGAGCCCTATGGGCCTCCCTATGGGCCTCCCTATGGGCCTCCCTATGGGCCTCCCTATGGGCCTCCCTATGGGCCTCCCTATGGGCCTCCCTATGGGCCCTGCTCTAAAAGCATGCTGTTATTGTGGCTGAATGTAGTTTACAGTGTTGGGGAGTAGGGAACGACATGCAGCTCAACTATATAGTAATTAAACACATTAGCTTGGAAGTAGGGTGAATAAATTCTAATCATGGTAGTGTTTTCAGTAGTTAATAACTTGTTGCCATGGAGCGAGCGGTGTCGCTAACTACTGGAATTACACACAACTTTGTTTTGAAAAAATTAAATATGTGTGAAGTAGGACCTTCCTAATTCTCATTTGAAACAGTTTTTGAGTTTAATAGTCTAAATTTACAGACTCTGTTAATAACATCTGAATCCAGAGTGATCTGCTAAAGCAATTTGTATTCAATGAAATTTCATATTTACAGTGCCTTGCGAAAGTATTCGGCCCCCTTGAACTTTGCGACCTTTTGCCACATTTCAGGCTTCAAACATAAAGATATAAAACTGTATTTTTTTGTGAAGAATCAACAACAAGTGGGACTCAATCATGAATTGGAACAACATTTATTGGATATTTCAAACTTTTTTAACAAATCAAAAACTGAAAAATTGGGCGTGCCCCTTTACTTTCAGTGCAGCAAACTCTCTCCAGAAGTTCAGTGAGGATCTCTGAATGATCCAATGTTGACCTAAATGACTAATGATGATAAATACAATCCACCTGTGTGTAATCAAGTCTCAGTATAAATGCACCTGCACTGTGATAGTCTCAGAGGTCCGTTAAAAGCGCAGAGAGCATCATGAAGAACAAGGAACACACCAGGCAGGTCCGAGATACTGTTGTGAAGAAGTTTAAAGACGGATTTGGATACAAAAAGATTTCCCAAGCTTTAAACATCCCAAGGAGCACTGTGCAAGCGATAATATTGAAATGGAAGGAGTACCAGACCACTGCAAATCTACCAAGACCTGGCCGTCCCTCTAAACTTTCAGCTCATACAAGGAGAAGACTGATCAGAGATGCAGCCAAGAGGCCCATGATCACTCTGGATGAACTGCAGAGATCTACAGCTGAGGTGGGAGACTCTGTCCATAGGACAACAATCAGTCGTATATTGCACAAATCTGGCCTTTATGGAAGAGTGGCAAGAAGAAAGCCATTTCTTAAAGATATCCATAAAAAGTGTTGTTTAAAGTTTGCCACAAGCCACCTGGGAGACACACCAAACATGTGGAAGAAGGTGCTTTTTGGCAACAATACAAAACGTTATGTTTGGCATAAAAGCAACACAGCTCATCACCCTGAACACAGCTTCCCCACTGTCAAACATGGTGGTGGCAGCATCATGGTTTGGGCCTGCTTTTCTTCAGCAGGGACAGGGAAGATGGTTAAAACTGATGGGAAGATGAATGGAGCCAAATACAGGACCATTCTGGAAGAAAACCTGATGGAGTCTGCAAAAGACCTGAGACTGGGACGGAGATTTGTCTTCCAACAAGACAATGATCCAAAACATAAAGCAAAATCTATAATGGGATGGTTCAAAAATAAACATATCCAGGTGTTAGAATGGCCAAGTCAAAGTCCAGACCTGAATCCAATCGAGAATCTGTGGAAAGAACTGAAAACTGCTGTTCACAAATGCTCTCCATCCAACCTCACTGAGCTCGAGCTGTTTTGCAAGGAGAAATGGGAAAAAGAAGTCTCTCGATGTGCAAAACCGAAAGAGACATACCCCACGCGACGTACAGCTGTAATCGCAGCAAAAGGTGGCGCTACAAAGTATTAACTTAAAGGGGCTGAATAATTTTGCACGCCCAATTTTTCAGTTTTTGATTTGTTAAAAAAGTTTGAAATATCCAATAAATGTCGTTCCACTTCATGATTGTGTCCCACTCACAAAGAAATACAGTTTTATATCTTTATGTTTGAAGCCTGAAATGTGGCAAAAGGTCGCAAAGTTCAAGGGGGCCGAATACTTTCGCAAGGCACTGTAGATAAGACACCTTTTCATAAAGTAGTTTGTATGTAGTGAACTACTTTTTTAGTAGCTTTAGTTAAAGAAACTGTAGGTTAACTTATTTCATTGTGAAGTAATTGCTAGCTTGATAGACTATATTTTCAGAGTAGCATCTCTAACACTGTTAGTTTGTTTGGTTCCAGGTTGCACATGAAGGAAAATAAATCACAGAACTTTCTCTTTTGTTCTCTTTCTCACATACACACACACACACACAAACACACACACACACACACACACACACACACACACACACACATTCCATTTGGCTCTCAGTCATTTTCAGCAGCAGCTGGGGACTGGAGGAGACTGTGGTGAAAATAAACTAAGGGGGGACGTTACCCACTGTGTCTGCTATAGTGGTGTGTTTGTGCATGCATGCATGTGTGTGTGTTGAGACTACAGGGGTGGACTGGACAGGACATACCTCACCTCAGCCTACAGCATTACAGCACTAAAATTCAAGGGAGGCACATGTTACGAATTGGATCTGTGTGAGACAAAAAATCAGCATCAGTTTATGGACAAACCAGGGGTTGTTTATGGACAAACCAGGGGTTGTATTCACTAGGAAACAGACGGAAGCAAACTGGACAAAAATGGGAAGGATCTACCGGATTTTGTCCAATAAGAAACTCTCGTTTTCACCTAACCGTAGGTCAGGGTGCATTGCAAAAAAAAAAAAAATGCGTGTGCGTGTGAAGTGCTTGGCTTGAAGTATTTGAGATGCTACTTTACAAAAAATAAATGGATATTGTCCCCTAATTTTATTCTTATCCAAACCCATTAGCTGCTAGCCAATTACCATAATGATCAACTGATTCTCCTTATATTTATCACTTTCCCCCAAGTAAACAGAATATTCTAAAGAGCCCTTATCGGGACAAACTCCTGTGGTGATGTTGATGTAATTCTGGCCACATTTTGAGTCTTCTCTCAGCTGAGGTGTGTGTTTTTCTCTGTGGCTCTGATAACGGTCGACTGCTGGGAGTAAATCTTTATGGTGGTGCACCGCCTCGCTCCCTCTGTGTACCGCTGTACACCTGCAGAGCTCAGATTAAAACCAAATTATCTGTGTAGAGAGAGAGCATCTGCCGCCTCCTCCTCCTCAATCATGGGTTTCATCTGGCGCTTGTTGTTGTCGTTTACCCTCGAAGTGAGAGTAGGAGGGAGGAGGACTGCAGTCCAGCTTATATCCCTCTCTCCATGTGAACACCTGGATGTTAACAGCATGTCACTCAATACCAAAAACTGTCTATCTACCTGCAGGGAGAATTCTTAGACTTTAAATAGCCATTACGGCCGCATGTTAATTCCATTTTAGTAATTTACTAGACGCTCTTATCCAGACTGGCTTACAATCAGTGCATTCAACTAAAGTAGGATAAACAACCACATATCTTAGACTACTGCGAGTGGCACAGAGTTCTAAGGCACTGCATAGCAGTGCAAGCGGCATCACTACAAACCCTTGTTCAATTCCAGGCTGTATCACATACGGCTGTGATTGGGAGTGCCATAGGGCGGTGTACAATTGGCCCAGGGTCGTCTGGGTTTGGCCGGGATAGGCCGTCATTGTAAGTAAGAATTTCTTTGCATAGTTTAAATACAGGTTAAATAAAAAAATGCATAAAACAATATCACAGTCATTCTAAGAAAGTCTGTCTTCAATATCAGATGAATAGCCTATAAACTGACCTGGTACCAGGATAGTTAGTACCTTGCCTACATGAATATCTATCAATCTACCTGGAATGAAATAAGCTTCTCTCTTGTCATGTACAGTGCCTTCAGAAAGTTTACAAAATGTACATTTTGTGTCATTGGCCTACACACAATACCCCATAATGTCAAAGTAGAATGATGTTTTTAGAATTTGTAGAAATTTAAAGTTGAAATGTATTGAGTAAAAATGTATTTGACCCCTTTTGTTATGGCAGCGTAAATAAATTTAGGAGTAATATTGTGCTTAACAAGTCACGTTATTATCTGCATGGATTCACCCACTGTGCAATGATAGTGTTTAGCATTATTTTTGAATGACTACCTCATCTCTGTACCCCACACACACAGTTGGATTTCAAACAAAGAAAGATTCAACCACAAAGACCAGGGAGACTTTCCAATGTCTCGCAAAGAAGGGCACCTATTGGTAGATGGGTACAATACGAAATCAGACATTGAATATCCCTTTGGAGCATGGTGAAGTTATGAATGACACTTTGGATGGTGTATCAATACACCTAGTCACAGCAAGGATACAGGCATCTTTCCTAACTCAGTTGCCGAGAGGAATGGAAACCGATCAGGGATTTCACCATGAGACCAATGGTGACTTTGAAACAGTTACAGAGTTTAATGGCTGTGACAGGAGAAGACTGAGGATGGACCAACATTGTAGTTACTCCACAATACTAAGCTAAATGACAGTGTGAAACGAAGGAGGCTTGTTCTGAGTACAAATATTCCAAAACACGCATCCTGTTTACAATAAGGCACTAAAGTAAAACTGCAAAGAAATTCCATTTATGGCCTGAATACAAAGTGTTATGTTTGGGGCAAAATCAACACAACACATCACTAAGTACTACTCTTCATATCTTCAAGCATGTTATGAGTATGGTTGTCATCGGCGAGGACTAGGTCGTTTTCTAGGATAAAAGGAAATTTTAAAAGAGCTAAGCACAGGCAAAATCCTAGAGGAAAACCCGGTTCAGTCTGCTTTTCAACAAACACCGGGAGACAGATTTAGCAGGCCCATTAGACACTGGAGTTGCTTACCAATACAACATTAAGTGAATTTGAGGGGTCTAGTTGCAGTTTTTACTTTAAACGGATTGAAAATCTATGGCAATACTTGAAAATGGCTGTCTAGCAACAGTCAACAACTGTCACGTTCTGACCATAGTTCTTGTGTGTTTTCCTTGTTTTAGTGTTGGTCAGGACGTGAGCTGGGTGGGCATTCTATGTTGTGTGTCTAGTTTGTCTGTTTCTGTGTTTGGCCTGATATGGTTTTGAATCAGAGGCAGGTGTTAGTCATTGTCTCTGATTGGGAACCATATTTAGGTAGCTTGTTTTGTGTTGGGGTTTGTGGGTGATTAGTTCTGTGTCTGTTTCGCTACACAGGACTGTTTCGGTTTTCACATTTATTGTTTTGTATATTTGTGGTGTTCTCGGTATTTGTCTTCATTAAAGATGTTTAACACTTACCACGCTGTGCTTTGGTCCTCTCCTTCCCAGGAAGAAAGCCGTTACAACAACCAACTTGACAGAGCTTGAAGAATGAAAAAATAGTAATAATCTATAAATATTTTTACAATCCAGGTGTGCAAATCTCTTAGAGATAGACTGACAACTATAAATACTGTCAAAGGTGATTCAAACATGCATTGACTCAAGGGTGTGAATACTTATGTAAATAAGATATTTCTGTATGTCATTTTCATTTATTTTATTTTATATATAAAACATTAACATGTTTTCGCTATGTCCTTATGGGGTATTTTTGCGCACAGATGGGTAAGAATTTGTATTATTTTATTAATAAAAAAAATGTAGGCTGTAACACAACATAAATGTGGAATAAGTCAAGGGGTATGATTTCTTTCTGAAGGCACTGTAACTTAAAAGCCTCAACGTAGACATTGCGATAAGGAAGAGATGGATATTAACTGAGGTGTTAAAATGGAGGATCCTTCACCACAGCAGATATGAAAGAGCTCGTATAGAAGCTTTAGAATCATCAACTGCAGGTGCACTGACCTTGTTTGACCCTCATCTATCCCCCTCCTCTCCTCTTCCTTCTCCTCCTCTCCTCCGTCGTCATCCTCCACTGACTCTACCATGCATACACCTGTTCTTGACGTGCGATAGGGAAGGCAAGACAACAGCGGGAGAAGAGCAAAGCTGTTAAACAGTCATTCCAGGTTACTCTGTCAAGAGGGAAGCTTTTCCATACCATCAGCTTCTGTTCAGAGCTATAGATTGTTCCCACACAACTATAATGTTATTATGTCCCCTTGATAGACATGGTTACAGCTTTGCTGAACAATATACACTTCTTTGCCCTGCAGTTAGGGCCCTAGAAGGAAATCATCCTATACCTTGAAATGTCATCACAGAAACATTTACTATAGTGGGATTGCATGCTAAACAAAATAACATATTCTTCTCTCTTGCTTCCACCTGGAGGGAAACCAGGAGGAAAGCACCAGCGTACATAGAATGTAATGAGTTTTCGCCATCTCCACCCCCCCCCAACACACGCACACACACACTCGACGGGAATATGACACACAGGAGCTAGACAGACACTGATTGGCTGGGCTGGTTTGTCCACACTCCAGGCGTGACTGGAGGTTAACTAGAATGGGGAACATTCCCACTTTGGGGAGGCTGCTGTTTATCATGAGGCTGGAGCTGCCTGAGCTGCCTGAGGAAGAATACGAGACGACTAGCCACAGAATTCAATTCAACATTATATTATCTATCTCTATGTTGCCAACAGTCAGAGAAAAGCCCTAGCTGAAACGTGTTAGGTGGAACTGAATAAATATAGGGACTAATGGTGCACACTGTGTGTGTGTGTGTGTGTGTGTGTGTGTGTGTGTGTGTGTGTGTGTGTGTGTGTGTGTGTGTGTGTGTGTGTGTGTGTGTGTGTGTCTCTGTGTCTGTGCACGATTGACATAATGCTTTGAACAGACGTACAGAGAGCTTGAAGAAGCCTTCCCAGGCCCAGTGACGGGTTGATGGCAGTAAAGGGGGTTGTGAGCAGAGCAGAGCTGTCAGGTGTTGAGGTGTCTGACAGACAGATGGGTCAGGAGGAACCACAGGGGCCAGTGTCAGGGGCCACACTGTTCCCGTAACACACTTTGTACAGCTGCACCAATCACGCATGCGCACAAGCACACAAACACAGTTTTAAAAAGACAAACGGCACAGAGTACAACTCCAAAAATACAATTTAATTGTTTTTTTAAACAATCTGTTTAGTTTCCTGGAGAAAGAGATCGCCAAACGTATACCTCCAACTGCCAGAGCAGTGGTATATTTTCATAAATAAATCAAATCCAATTTTATTTGTCACATACACATAGTTAGCAGATGTTAATGCGAGTATAGTGAAATGCTTGTGCTTCTAGCTCCGACAATGCAGTAATAACCAACGAGTAATCTAACCTAACAATTCCACAACTACTACCTTATACGTACAAGTATAAAGGGATAAAGAATATGTACATAAAGATATATAAATGAGTGATGGTACAGAACGGCATAAGCAAGATGCAATAGATGGTATAGAGTACAGTATATACATATGAGATGAGTAGTGTAGGGTATATAAACATAAAGTTGCATGATTACTCAGCTCGAACTGGACAAAGATGATTTCTTTAAGGAGTCAGATGAGAAGGATATAGTGCTGCTCCAGGCGCAAATCCCTGCCATTCTTATTAAGAGGAGATGTCAATACAAAGGAAGCAGATCTGGGTGCCTTGTGAGAATTCGTCAGCAAGTGGGTAACCAGCCTCTACCGTCCGTCCTATTGGCTAACGTGCAATCATTGGAGAATAAACAGGAGGAGCTCCGATCGAGACTATCCTACCAACGGCACATTAAAAACTGAAATATCTTATGTTTCACTGAGTTGTGGCTGAATGACGACATGGATAATATACAGTTGGCTGGGTTTTCCGTGCATCGGCGAGACAGAAAAGCTACCTCTGGTAAGATGAAGGGTGGTGGTCTGTGTTTATTTGTCAATAACAACTGGTGCGCAAAATCTAATATTAAAGGTTTTACTCGTCTGAGGTGGAATACCTCATGATGAGCTTTAGACCACACTATTTTCATCTATATTATTCGTAGCTGTCTATTTACCACCACAAACCAAAGCTGGCACTAAGACCTCACTCAACGAATTGTATAAGGCCATAAGCAAACTAGAAAATGCTCCTCCAGAGGCAGCGCTCCTAGTGGCCGGTGAAATTAATGCAGGAAATTGAAATCCGTTTGACCTAATTTATACCAGCATGTCACATGTGCACCCAGAGAAAAAAAACTCTAGACCCCCGTTACTCCACACACAGTGCCGCATACAAAGCTCTCCCTCACCCTCCATTTGGCAAATCTGACCTACGTTCTATCCTCCTGATTCCTGCTCACAAGCAAAAACTAAAGCAGGAAGTACCAGTGACTCGCTCAATGTGGAAGTGGTCAGATAACACTGTTTTGCTAGCACAGACTAGATTATGTTCCAGGATTCATCTCGTGGCGTTGAGGAGTATAACACATCCAGATTCATTTTGTATTTATTTTTACTTGGCAAGTCAGTTGATAAGAACAAATTCTTATTTACAATGACGGCTTACTTGTAAATCCCCCCCACTAAACCCTCCCCTAACCTGGACAATTGTGTGCCGTCCTATGGAACTCCCGATCACCACCGGTTGTAATACAGCCCGGGTTGGAACCTGGGTCTGTAGTGATATCTCTAGCACTGTTATGCAGTGCCTTAGACCTCTGCACCACTCTGGAGCCCAATAAGTGCATCGATGATGTCGTCCGTACGTACATTCTCCAACCAGAAGCCACGAATTACAAGCAACATCTGTCCTGAGCTGAAGGGTAGCGCTGAACTTTTCAAGGAGCGGGACACTAAGCAGGACTGTTAGAAGAAATCTCACTATACACTAACCAACTAACCATCAAACAGGCAAAGCATCAATACAGGACTACAGTGGCTCTGACAGTCGTCGGATGTGGCAGGGCTGGCAAACTATTACGGACTACAAAGGGAAGCCCAGGAGCGAGCTGTCCAGTGACACAAGCCTACCAGACGAGCTAAATTAATTATATGCGTGCTTCGAGGCAAGCAACACTGAAGCATACATGAGAGCATAAGCTATTCTGGACGACTGTGTGATCACGCTCTCCGTAGCCAATGTGAGTAAGACCTTTAAATAGGTCAACATGCACAAGGCTGCAGGGCCAGACGGATTACCAGGACGTGTACTCAGAACACGCGCTGACCAACTAGCAAGTGTCTTCACTGACATTCTCAACATGTGACTTTGTAAAACCTATATGTTTCAAGCAGACTAACATAGTCCCTGTGCCCAAGAACGCCAAGGTAACCTGCCTAAATTATTGCCAACCCATAGCACTCATATCTGTAGCAATGAAGTGCTTTGAAGTGCTGGTCATGGTTCACATCAACACCATGGGCTGATCCTGAACACAGGGGCCCCTCAGGGGTGCATGCTTAGACCCCTCTTGAACTCCCGGTTCACCCACGACTGCGTGGCCACCAACGACGGCCACCAGACTATCATGGTCTAAACACACCAAGTCCTCAGATCCTCAAAAGGATATTATACAGCTACACCATCGAGAGCATCCTGACTGCTTGCATCACAGCCTGGTATGACAACTGCTTGGCACCTGACTGCAAGGTGCTACAGAGGGTTGTACGTACGGCCCAGTACATCACTGGGGCCAAGCTTCCTGCCGTTCAGGATCTCTAAATCAGGCAGTGTCAGAAGAAGACCCTAAATATTGTCAAAGACTCCACCCACCCTAGTCATAGACTGTTCTCTCTGCTACCGCACGGCAAGTGGTTCCGGAGTAGCAAGTCACGTCCAAAAAGTCTCCTTAACAGCTACCCATCCCTCCCTTTTTTTACACTGCTACTCACTGTTTATTATCTATGCATAGTCACTTTAGTCACTCTACATATTACCTCAATTACCATGAATAACCTGTACACCTCACATTGACTTGGTACTGGTACCCCCTGTATATAGCCTCGTTATTGTTATTTTATTTTGTTAACTCAAATTTTTTCAACTGCATTGTTGTAAGCATTTCACGGTAAGTTCTACACCTGTTGTATTCGGCGCATTTGATTTGCTATGTACGGTGCACATTTGCGGACATGCTTACTCCCTATGGAGTTTTTTCATAGGAAGTAGGTACACTTGTCATAGGAAGTATGGAATTTTTTCAGACAGTAGGGATGTCTTAAAATTTACACCATACAGTCTGTCCCACATTGGTTGACTTCACAAAAATGTATTTGTGGCATACACACAATGACTATAGGTATTGCACAATGGCTATTTTGATTTAAAATGTATTCATTTAGGGTTCAACGTATATAGAACATGTTTTGCCTACAGGCTTCGACAAAAAGGTGCTGTCTTAAACCTGAAATAGTTATTCGGCTGTCCCCATAGGAGAACTCTTTGAACAGCCTTTTTAGGTTCCATGTAGGAACACAAAAGGGTTCTATTTGGAACCAAAAAAGGGGACAGCCGAAGAACTCCTTTGGAACTATTTTGTCTAAGCGTGTACTCTCTGGAGAAGATCGGTAGACATCTTATGAATTTTTGTTGTTGTTGAGCTCCTCGTATTTTCATGATTATAATATATCATATTGGCGAGGCAATCACTGTGTGTTACTTTGACATCTTAATGACCACCCTGTTCAGTAGAAATGTAAGAGGTGGAATGTTTTAATGGCTGCAAGTCATTCATCAGTTCCCTGTCCTAAATGGCTCCCTATTCCCTTTTTAGGACACTACTTTTGATCACTTTACTCAGTACTTTGTTGAAGCACCTTTGGCAGTGATTACAGCCTCGAGTCTTCTTGGGTGTGATGCTACAAGCTTGGCACACCAGTATTTGGAGAGTTTCTCCCATTCTTCTCTGCAGATCCTCTCAAGCTCTGTCAGGTTGGATGGGGAGCGTCGCTTTACAGCTATTTTCAGGTCTCGCCAGAGATGTTAAGTCTCGGCTTTGGCTGGGCCACTCAAGAATGTTCAGAGACTAATTTATTAATGGCCGGAAGTAAAAGGAGAAATCCTAGTTGAGTTTAAGAGGGAACAATAAATAAAGACATTGCATTTCTAATTTCTGGCATCGGAACAACTTGACAATAACTGAAAAAGACAGGATTTGGCCCTCCCTATTCTGTCCATTTGAGAGGTCTTCCTGACTGCTCACTTCCTCTTGTGGTCCTGTGTTGTCTTGGCTGTGTGCTTAGGGTCGTTGTCCTGTTGGAAGGTGAACCTTCGCCCCAGTCTGAGCTCTGGAGCGCTCTGGAGCAGGTTTTCATCAAGGATCTCCCTGGACTTTGCTCCATACATCTTTCCCTCGATCCCGACTAGTCTCCCAGTCCCTGCCACTGAAAATCATCCCCACAGCACGATGCCGTCACCACAATGCTTCACCGTAGGGAAGGTGCCAGGTTTCCTCCAGATGTGATGCTTGGCATTCAGGCCAAATAGTTCAATCTCAGTTTTATCAGACCAGAGGGTCATTTTGGCAAACTCCAAGTGGGCTGTCGTGTGTCTTTTACTGAGGAGTGCTGCAGAGATGGTTGTCATTCTGGAAGGTTCTTGCATCTCCACATAGGTACTCTGGAGCTCTATCAGAGTGACCATCGGGTTTTTGTCACCTCCCTGACCAAGAACCTTCTCCCCTGATTGCTCAGTTTGGCAGAGCGGCCAGCTCTAGGAAAAGTCTTGGTGGTTCCAATATTCTTCCATTTAAGAATGATGGAGGCTACTGTGTTGCTAGGGACATTCAATGCTGCAGACATTTTTTCGTACACTTCTCCAGATCTGTGCCTCGACACAATTCCTTCGACCTCATGGCTTGGTTTTTGCTCTGACATGCACTATCAACTGTGAGACCTGATATAGACAGGTGGGTGCCTTTCCAAATCATGTCCAGTCAATTGAATTCATACAGGTGGACTCCAATTAAGTTGTAGAAACATCTCAAGGATGATCAATGGAAACAGGATGCACTTGAGCTCATAGCAAAGGGTCTGAATACTTATGTAAATAAGGCATTTCTGTTGTTTTTTTTTTTTTACACATTTTCAAAAATGTCTTAAAACCTGTTTTTCACTACGTCATTATGTGGTATTGTGTGTAGATTGATGAGGGAAAAGCATAATTTAATCCATTTTAGAATAAGACTGTAACCTAACAAAATGTGGAAAAATGGAAGGGGCCTGAATACTTTCCGAATGCACTGTATCTGCTTGTTTCTTGTTGGGTCTCCTCTCCTCTTCCAGCAATGCTAAGTGTTTGACTCCCAATTGGAAGGATGTGAGCAGATTATGACAAATGAAATGCATCTCCCTGGGTGTGTAATTGGACTGTGATCTGACTGTAACTTGTCTGGTTGTGAATTTGGAACTCCCTATACTCCTCAATACCCCAAGTGGATTCTCGGTCAAAGGTTGTGCTCAAGTCACGGCTATATAATGATGTTGATATGTTGCATGTTAACCGCATGCAAAAGACAACTTTCCAATGTATGAATATTCAAATGGACAATAAAGCTTTTTAGATTTGAATCAAATTCAAGTGAATTTGAATCAAGATGGGAAGCTCCATCTGAATGGGACGGGAAGCAAACAACCCAATTTCAAATTCTCACTATGGGTTGAAATGATGCAGACACACACCAAACAGTTGTCTGACTTTGACTAAACAGACCAGCAAACTATAGTCTCTGACATTTTTCTTGTTGACACGCAGCAAATAGTCTCCGACAGAGTTCTCTCTGTTTGGGTATAGGAAAGAGCTATAGTGAATAAAAAAAACATTCCCATTAAACATGTTGCTGAAGCCCTCACTGTACGTTAACTCAGCAGGGTGTTGAAAAAAATACATTTTCGGATTACAAATGTTCTCGTCACGTTTTTCTCACCAGACACCAACAGACATGAAATAGAACAGTATGGCGCCATTTGGCATGGAGACGACACACAGCAAATGACAGATTTCCTTTATCTTGACTTTATCTCTTGGTGTCTGCTTTATAACTGCCCAGCGACAAATCCATAACCAAATGCTATGTGTAACGAGTGAGTTACACAAAAGCAATGACTCAACTAATCATGTTTATGCTTTGTAAGTGAATGTAACATTCGAACAACAATCAGCTGTAACCTCCTCCTTTACATCCCAAATCAATTGTAATTTTACTTAACCGGAGAGAAATTATTCACGGGATGCGTTCGAGTCAGTGAATACAGAAATCTCGACGATAAAGCCAGGTTCGCAAAAATCATTTTTGGTTTACGGTGTCCATATTAGGACAGCTTCCACCTCACAGGAAGTGCCAGTATCAACCATCTCCTTATGAGGCTGTCCTTTTGGTCACTGTGAGTGCTTCACATTTAAGCAGTTTATGGCCACTTCACCACAGAGAACACAGAAACAGCTGATGCAACTTCTAGCTTAACTTCATCTTGAGAAACACTCGCACATAAACTGCACCGGCAGATAGTGGACAGAGAGAGACTTCTGTTGAGAGATATCTCTACCTCTCGCAGAATCACATCAAAAAAAGTGTGTGGTTTCGAGCCGTTTGGTCACTGTGTGTTTCACACTTTAGGGTCAGTTCATGCTCAGAAGGGTACTACTGAGCTGAGAGATACCCTACTCTTATCTCAAGCAAAATCACGTTTCTCAGTTTCTGTCCTCTAAAGTCCCTTAAATCCTGGGAATAGAGTTTAGCCTTGTAGCCACCTCAAAATGACCCAGTCTGAGAAAACCGAGACTCCATTGATTTATAAACTCCAGTGTCTTTTTCCCGGCCTGCTCACAGCCATTTTTTTGTAACACTTTTTGTGGGAACTGGTAAGGGAATTAATGAAGGGATGGAGCATTGGGAAGCAATGGTACTTATTCCAACTGACGGACATCTGCCGATGACCAAACTGACATATCTGTGCATCGGCGAAATCCCTCATCCCAGTGTCAAGGTTGGAGCATTTATGTGGGACCCTCTAGGGCGGTCTCGGGACTTAAAATGCCAGAATCCTTCATTGTCCCTAATGTTGTGTCAAGGGACATCTTGTATTCGTCTACAAACTCAAAATGGCCACCACATGCAACCCACTGCAATGCTTGCCTCTGCCTGGACAGGAGGGCATGGCTGCATCCAGGGACCAAACACTTCTCCAAGGCAATTGTGTATTTCTGAAGGAATTTAATACATGTGAGCAATATGGTAAAATGTCATATCAGGGGATAATATGGAGCTAGTTAAGTATTCCCTACACCTATCAAAGTCTTTCAGTTTTAGATTAGAGAAAAGTACCTACGGGTTATGTCTGTAGGGGCCATCATTAGACAAGCTCCTAAGCACAGGTAATAATGGACCCCTGAGGCACCACTTCATATTGCCTGGTTATAATTTACTCACACACACTGAGAGCAAATGAGCTGTTCTGGCTAAGTGGCAGACCTCCAACAGCTCTACCTGCAAATGTATGAGCAAAAATCTAACAGCTCAGAACTGTCTCTCCCTCTTAGTCAGTAACGCTTTATAATAACAAATACCCTATGTATTATTTATTAAAGTAGATTATTATAAAGTGTTTCGTCTTAGTTTTATATTACCGTACCAACAGCGTTTCTTAATTCCAGTCCTTCAGACCCAAAGGGTTGCTTCTTTTCCTTCTAGCCCAGCACTAAACTTACTAGATTCAGCGAATCAATTCTTCACCAAAGCTTTGATTAGTTGAATCAGATGTGTTAGTGCAGGGCTAGAATGAAAAATCCACACCCCTTTGGGTTCCAAGGACCAGGAAGAATCAGGAGTGGGGGAAACACGACTGCTGTACAGTAAGCACATTGTGTAACTTCTCCCGCTCTGAGTCCTATTGTTCAGGGCTTGTCACATTGCATTGCGTTGAGTTTAATGTGATTTTAGATCTCTGGCTGGGATCAAACTGACATTGCTGACCCCCGTGTCGCCCAGCCTGTGGCGGACACTGTGATCTCTGCCAGCTCCAACACCAATGCATCTCCCTTTGAGCTGCTGCTGCCTCCACACACTGCATGACTTCTGTCATCTTCTGCTGTGTTTGCATGGTGGGGTGTAGACACACACACACACGCACGCACGCACACACGCACAAACATACACGCACAAACATACATGCACACACACGCACAAACATACACGCACAAACATACATGCACACACACGCACAAACATACACGCACAGGCGCACGCACACACGCACACACGCACGCACGCACACACACAAACACACACAGACACACACACACAGACACACACACTGATGGAAGGACAGATACACACACAGACACACACACTGATGGAAGGACAGATACACCCAAGCCGTGACACATGTTTTTATAGAAGCAGTTGTATTTCACCGCTGAAATTGGTTAAACATATTTTATTTGTATGTCTGCATAGTTCATGTTGCATGTGTAGGTGGTGGAATATAAAACTGGGGGAAAAAATGATTCTGACATTCAAGAGGATGTTTATTAAAATAGAGATGTGACCCCAATTATAGAAGACCAAACTGAATTCGTTTGACCTCAATTTTTTCTTCTTCCGGTAATTAGGAAACATATTCAATGATTAAAACGTCAGTTGTATGAAATTCAGCGAGATCCCAGTATAATTAACTTCACTCACAGTAACCCACGCTCATTGTTCTCCATTGTACGACTGAAGGTTCAATTAGTGATCAAATCTATCCTAACACTCCCACAGAAAAAGGAGTAAAAACACTTGAACTTTGCAACAATTATTTGACCTGTTATTTATAGAAATGTTTCATTTTATTTATAATTTTTGTGAATACAAGTGAGTGAGTTAAAACAGACACATAAAGATGAACACCATGTGACCATGTTCATCCTCGTCCTTTTCTTAATGAATGCCTATCTATCGCTTGTTCATGCTGTATGGGCTATGTAATCAATTCAAGTCTAGCCACAAACTACTTTTCTAAACGGATGATAACAGGAATGTGCTGACACAGCCACTGCACTTATTTGTGAGACAGCACCCATTTTTATATGGCTTTCTGTATTTTATGCTTTCTTATAGCGAAAAGGAAAGAAAGAGAAGAAAGAAGAAACCCGCACACCGGTCTTGGTAGCATCGCTGCTCTTTAAAAAAGCTTTACGTATCGCACCGCTCTTGGTAGCATCGCTGCTCTTTAAAAAAGCTTTACGTATCGGCCTCACGGCCTTTCTCAGAGTTTATGTAGGTAGCATTTTTTAAAGTGCACCCTTATGTAGACACAGCTCCACCCACGTCCGTTACATGCAACCAATGGGCTTGGAGTCAAGGGAAAGTAAGTAAGTGTTACCAAATATAACAATGTGTATTTCATAAATGATCTAATAAAGTGTGTGCAAAGGCCCTGATACGTAAAGCTTATTAAAAGAGCAGTGATACTAGCAAGAGCAGTGTGTGGGTTTCTTCTTTTATTCCCATGTTATTCAACTGTTACCAATACACCTGCATAAAAGGTAGCTCAGATGTGGTTTTAAAATAAAATAAAATATGTAAAAAAATAAGCTATACTGCTTATACAATTCCAGCAGGGGTTTGCAACCTAAGTGTAGAGCATTAAGAGAATACTATAGGCTAAAATGGGTGATATAGGCTATATCTTAGCCAGACTTAGAGTATGTCTTATCCAGGATAATCTAATTAATATGTGACACAGTTGGCCATGAGTCCTGACTCTTCCTGCTACTCAATCATCGCCATGCGGGAACTCCACTCTACACTCTCTGTTCTATAACAGGGTCATATTCATAAGGCACCAAACAGAGGAAAACGGTCTGAAACAAAGAGGGACAACCTGAACTAGTCCAATGAAAAATGCTCCCCTTTGGTTTCAGTTGGTTGAAAAATGTTTTGCTACATTTTGCACAAATGAATATAACCCAGACAAACATGAGCTCATCTATCTGCACAAACCTGCAAAGAGATTATCTTAAAGAAGACCTATTCACCAAATAAATTGGATTATGAAGATCCTCTTTGGGTCTCTCAGTCAGTCTGTAAGGTCATCATATTGGCGTCAAAGTAAGGCTTATTGGGAGGTAATCAGTGCTCAGCCCAGCACTGAATCACCTCCTCAATCTGATGTTTTTGTTACTGTAGCTGGTGTTCAATGGCAGTGGTTCCCAAACTGAGGGGAACAAATATCCTTTACCTTGACGACCTTTTGCAGATCCAAATTAGTTTTACACGTTGATTCCACAACATTGAAACATTTTTTTTTAATGAAAGGACGTGGAAACCCTGTCCCATACCTAACGTGCTGTTGCCACCTCCTGTATGTGTTGTAGCCAACTACTGTGCTGTGGCCAACTACTGTGCTGTAGCCAACTACTGTATGTGCTGTAGACAACTACTGTGCTGTAGCCAACTACTGTGTGTGCTGTAGCCATCTACTGTGCTGTAGCCAACTACTGTGTGTGCTGTAGCCAACTACTGTATGTGTTGTAGCCATCTACTGTGCTGTAGCTAACTACTGTGCTGTAGCCACCTCCTGTATGTGCTGTAGCCAACTACTGTATGTGTTGTAGCCATCTACTGTGCTGTAGCTAACTGTTGTGCTGTAGCCAACTACTGTGCTGTAGCCAACTACTGTATGTACTGTAGCCAACTACTGTGCTGTAGCCAACTACTGTGCTGTAGCCAACTACTGTGCTGTAACCAACTACTGTGCTGTAGCCAACTACTGTGCTGTAGCCAACTACTGTGCTGTAACCAACTACTGTGCTGTAGCTAACTGTTGTGCTGTAGCCAACAACTGTGCTTTAGCCAACTACTGTATGTACTGTACCCAACTACTGTGCTGTAGCCAAATACTGTATGTTCTGTAGCCATCTACTGTGCTGTAGCCAACTAATGTATGCGCTGTAGCCAACTACTGTGCTATAGCCACCTCCTGTAAGTTTTGTAGCCATCTACAGTGCTATAGCCACCTCCTGTATGTTCTGTAGCCAACTACTGTGTTGTAGCCAACTACCGTATGTGCTGTAGCCAACTATAGTGCTGTAGCCACTCCCTGTATGTGCTGTAGCAAACTACTGTATGTGTTGTAGCCAACTACTGTGCTGTAGCCAACTACAGTGCTGTAGCCAACTACTGTATTTCCGGTAGCCAAATACGGTATGTCTTGTAGCCAACTACTGTGCTGTAGCCAACTCCTCTATCGCATGACAATGATCGAATAGTTGGCAACAGCACATACAGTACAGGACCAGGTTAGGCAATAATAATCTTTGTCATGAGAATCTATACTCTGACAGTTGTTTGGATCATCCTATTAGCTTTGAAGACAATGCGTGGGAGACGACCACAGCTAACTGCTTTACTAGCCATGCGGCCAGTGTATGGAAATGAAAACAAATCCCACCACTCTCATGGATAATCCTGAGACAGGGTTTCATCTGATCCAAATTGAGATCAAAGGGTGAAACGGCGGCCATGTTTTATGGAGTAGTTCTACTCACTGCAAAGCTGCAAAGCTCTCACAGCCTGTCGGTTCTGGTTATGTTAGCTAGCTAGCTGACAGCAGATGACTCATATCACTCTGCCTGGGTTACTGAAGTCACCAAAAATAATCCTTTGGTTGTGTTGATGAACGTAATATTAGAAATATATATATTTGACAGAGCACAATAGCATTTTGATTTGTTTATGTTACTGTAGGCTGTTTTCTGCCGCATGCTCACCTATGGAGAGCATGGAACAGCGGCTATTCTTGGAAAAAGTGATATTTTGAAATAGAGCTCATCTCTTACATTTTTTGTTATTTTTTGGAAACCTCTGAATATGGTCTTTTGGCACTCTGTTTCCCTACGTCTGTGACATGACATGTCCTCTCAAAACGGCTTATACCTCAAAATCTGTTTGTGATGTCAAAATTCAAACAATATACAGTGGGGCAAAAAAGTATTTAGTCAGCCACCAATTGTGCAAGTTCTCACACTTAAAAAGATGAGAGAGGCCTGTAATTTTCATCATAGCTACACTTCAACTATGACAGACAAAATGAGAAGAAAAAAATCCAGAAAATCACATTGTAGGATTTTTAAAGAATTTATGGTGGAAAATAAGTATTTGGCCAATAACAAAAGTTTCACAATACTTTGTTATATACCCTTTGTTGGCAATGACAGAGGTCGAACGTTTTCTGTAAGTCTTCACAAGGTTTTCACACACTGTTGCTGGTATTTTGGCCCATTCCTCCATGCAGATCTCCTCTAGAGTGGTGATGTTTTGGGGCTGTTGCTGGGACTTTCAACTCCCTCCAAAGATTTTCTATGGGGTTGAGATCTGGAGACTGGCTAGGTCACTCCAGGACCTTGAAAAGCTTCTTACGAAGTCACTCCTTCGTTGCCCGGGCTGTGTGTTTGGGATCATTGTCATGCTGAAAGACCCAGCCACGTTTCATCTTCAATGCCCTTGCTGATGGAAGGAGTTTTTTCACTCAAAATCTCACGATACATGGCCCCATTCATTCTTTCCTTTACACGGATCAGTCGTCCTGGTCCCTTTGCAGAAAAACAGCCCCAAAGCATGATGTTTCTACCCCCATGCTTCACAGCAGGTATGTTGTTCTTTGGATGCAACTCAGCATTCTTTGTCCTCCAAACACGACGAGTTGAGTTTTTACCAAAAAGTTATATTTTGGTTTCATCTGACCATATGACATTCTCCAAATCTTCTTCTGGATCATCCAAATGCTCTCTAGCAAACCTCCGATGGGCCTGGACATGTACTGGCTTAAGCAGGGGGACACGTCTGGCACTGCAGGATTTGAGTCCCTGGCGGCTTAGTGTGTTACTGATGGTAGACTTTGTTACTTTGGTCCCAGCTCTCTGCAGGTCATTCTCTCGGTCCCCCCGTGTGGTTCTGGGATTTTTGCCCACCGTTCTTGTGATCATTTTGACCCCACGGGGTGAGATCTTGCGTGGAGCACCAGATCGAGGAAGATTATCAGTGGTCTTGTATCTCTTCCATTTCCGAATAATTGCTCCCACAGTTGATTTCTTCAAACCAAGCTGCTTACCTATTGCAGATTCAGTCTTCCCAGCCTGGTGCATGTCTACAATTTTGTTTCTGGTGTCCTTTGACAGCTCTTTGGTCTTGGCCATAGTGGAGTTTGTAGTGTGACTGTTTGAGGTTGTGGACAGGTGTCTTTTATACTGATAACAAGTTCAAACATGTGCCATTAATACAGGTAATGGAGGAGTGGAGTGGAGGACAGAGGAGCCTCTTAAATAAGAAGTTACAGGTCTGTGAGAGCCAGAAATCTTGTGAGAGCCAGAAAGGTCTGTGAGAGCCAGAAATCAGCAACTTTAGAGGCTGGAGGGAAATGATCTTACTGAACCTCTGTCCTAAAATGGACACTGATTTTCAGAACCTTCTCCCGTAAACTTGTGCTTTGGGAGGCCATTATGCATCACAAGTACCTAAAGGGCAAATGAGTAATCCTCAGGGCTCTGCAGTAACATGAATGGTTTTACACCAATTAGACTGCACTGTACCTGTTCCAACCTGCTGCATGAACAACACACGTGATTGAAGTCAATGAAGACATCCGCAGTCAGGAGTCCTGTTCATTTAGGCGCCAAACTGGGAGAAAACCAGTTGGGCGTTTTGCCACAGTGTGGCCTACTGAACATGACCAGTTTCACTCCATTTTCAACACCGTGTCAGGTCATATCTTCAACTCTAAGGTTGAGAACTAATCTGATATTTAGCCTGTCTTTTATTACTCATCATCTATACTTACGTATCTTCAAATAAACTTCTTAAGAACTACAATCAAACCATTATATGGTATTTAAAAGCTGATAAGAGGCTCATTTTTATATCTAACGATGCCATGGCTTTAATCATATCAATTTGTTTGATGATGTTAGTGTGACTAACTGAAGAGTTTCATTCCAAAATGCTGTTTATCCATTTTCAGAAATGTTGGAAAATTAGCTTCTATTGTTTTAACAATGTATGAAACAGATTGGCGTGTTTTTTCACTCTCTAATCATGACACTGGGGTTTTTCCAATGACAGACATGTACTGTATTGTTTTGATATCTATCACTTGATGGTTTCATTTCAGAGAGACAGATAATCATCTATTGTTTTTGCTAAACGCTATACACTGAATGTACAAAACATTAGGAACACCTTTTCATGACATGGACAGACCAGCCGAATCCAGGTGAAAGCTATGATCCCTTATTAATGTCACTTGTTAAATCCACTTCAATCAGAGTAGATGAAGGGGAGGAGACAGGTTAAAGCACGATTTTTAAGGCTTGAGACATTTGAGACATGGATTGTGTGTGTGTGCCATTCAGAGGGTGAATGGGCAAGACAAAAGATTGAAATGCCTATGGTAGTAGGTGTCAGGCACACCGGCACACTGCTAGGTTTTACACACTTACATGTCACAAATAACTATCTTTTTTTAAAGAAAGAACAGTACAAATGATACATTTGTGACTTCAATTTTTTTTCAATGATTCAATACATCAATATGTTATCTGGATCTAATTAGCAGATGCTGTTATCCAGAGAGACTTAAAGTTAGTGCATTGATCCTACAGTAAGATATCTAGGTGAGACAACCATACATCACAGTAGTCAAACAGTCCATTCCAGCTAAACAATGGATATACTGTGTTTTGTACAAATTTATAATAAGACATATCTAAAACCTATGAATGACAAATCTGAGAACAGTAATATTTTACTGTCACATGAAGGTACCCATAATCAATCATTGCTTGTGAAAAATGTGTGGATATAGCATTTGGAAATAAACTCTTCAATTCCTTACGGTAATTATGATCTGTTTAATTTTGAGTGTAATGCGATCACACGCTGAGTTGCTTCGATTGAAAATTACATTGAATATGGATCCCTGGAGTGAAAAACATCTTCATATCCATGTATTCTAAGTAATGCTACTCATGAGCCTATAGCACTGTACATGACACTTAATGTGGGCAAAACTGGATGCTTTGTCACGTCACGTGACAAGGTCTGAAAAAGAAAACTACATAAAAAAACCTTTACCTGGTTGTAATATGGTTATCTGGCAATAGTATTAGGAACTTGATACAGTAGCAATCGGTTTGGCCAGATGCCTATATTCCACACTTCCACAAGGCATGAGATGGGTGCCTATTTCAGCACAAAGGAATGTGACATTCTGGTGAGAATGTCTGTACAGCCCAATGTGCATAGCCACTATGTGAACATCAATGCAGTCAACACACACTGCAGTGGGAGCCTTCATGGGATGTGGTCTTTCTTCCTGACAACCGGACGTTTGCACTGTTACCGGTGAGTTCCTCAAGCATGAGCTCCCTGACCATAGGCTGTGAAGTCACAGTAGGAAGTGGTGAGATAGAGCACTTTGATCTTTCACATCATTCAAAGGCACAGTCGGGTGTGAAATTTGACAGGCAAGCAGAATGCAGCTCCTACAGGATAGGTAAGCAATTCATTTCCGATTCATGGATGTACAGGAGAGGCTATTAGGAGTGTTACTATGTGTGTGTGTGTGTGTGTGTGTGTGTGTGTGTGTGTGTGTGTGTGTGTGTGTGTGTGTGTTTGTGTGTTTATGTGTGTGCGTGCGTGCGTGCGTGCGTGTGAGAGATTTAGTAGGATTTCCTGATTGTAAAGTAACTTGAAGCACTACAGATCCGTCACTGCATAGTGGTTTGACTACCACAAATTAAAACAGGGTATGGACTTGTGTAGACGAGAGGTGACTCAGCTTTCTGCAGTTCACCAATTAAAAACAACTGAGTTTTTCTCTCATTGTCCACACACGTACGCAGAGACACATGCGCACGCACGCACGCACACACACACACACACACACACACACACACACACACACACACACACACACACACACACACACACACACACACACACACACACACACACACACACACACACACACACACACACACACACACACACACACACACACACACACACACACACACACACCACAACACTACATCAATCTTGGCCAAAGCAATTTGCTGACTGCATGAAAGCAGTTTAACAGTGCAGAAAAAGGGAACATCAACGCCCAGATTTGGAAGTCGCCATTGATCTTTGTTCCATTAGAAGCAGAACAAAGGTTCCATTGAAGCCCACACATCCTCACCTATGATTTATAACTGACTGGTGGCCATCTCGGGATCTGAAAGAGTGTGTTATTAATGGATGTGGGAAGGTTGCGGCAAACCTGGGAGAGAATGGCCCAGAGGGGAAATAACGGCAGTCAGCAGATCACTGCTTAGTGAGGACCTGAAGGACTGAACTGTCCTTCTAATACACTAAGGGTTATGGCTCTGAACTGTCCTTCTAATCTAATACACTGAGGGGCTAAGGCTCTGAACTGTCCTTCTAATCTAATATACTGAGGGGTTGAGGCTCTGAACTGTCCTTCTAATCTAATACACTGAGGGGCAAAGGCTCTGAACTGTCCTTCTAATCTAATACACTGAGGGTTATGGCTCTGAACTGTCCTTCTAATCTAATACACTGAGGGGCTAAGGCTCTGAACTGTCCTTCTAATCTAATATACTGAGGGGTTGAGGCTCTGAACTGTCCTTCTAATCTAATACACTGAGGGGCAAAGGCTCTGAACTGTCCTTCTAATCTAATACACTGAGGGTTATGGCTCTGAACTGTCCTTCTAATCTAATACACTGAGGGGCTAAGGCTCTGAACTGTCCTTCTAATCTAATATACTGAGGGGTTGAGGCTCTGAACTGTCCTTCTAATCTAATACACTGAGGGGCTAAGGCTCTGAACTGTCCTTCTAATCTAATATACTGAGGGGTTGAGGCTCTGGACTGTCCTTCTAATCTAATACACTGAGGGGCTAAGGCTCTGAACTGTCCTTCTAATCTAATATACTGAGGGGTTGAGGCTCTGAACTGTCCTTCTAATCTAATACACTGAGGGGCTAAGGCTCTGAACTGTCCTTCTAATCTAATACACTGAGGGTTATGGCTCTGAACTGTCCTTCTAATCTAATACACTGAGGGGCAAAGGCTCTGAACTGTCCTTCTAATCTAATACACTGAGGGTTATGGCTCTGAACTGTCCTTCTAATCTAATACACTGAGGGGCTAAGGCTCGGAACTGTCCTTCTAATCTAATACACTGAGGGGCTAAGGCTCTGAAATGTCCTTCTAATCTAATATACTGAGGGGTTGAGGCTCTGAACTGTCCTTCTAATCTAATACACTGAGGGGCTAAGGCTCTGAACTGTCCTTCTAATCTAATATACTGAGGGGTTGAGGCTCTGGACTGTCCTTCTAATCTAATACACTGAGGGGCTAAGGCTCTGAACTGTCCTTCTAATCTAATATACTGAGGGGTTGAGGCTCTGAACTGTCCTTCTAATCTAATATACTGAGGGGTTGAGGCTCTGGACTGTCCTTCTAATCTAATACACTGAGGGGCTAAGGCTCTGAACTGTCCTTCTAATCTAATATACTGAGGGGTTGAGGCTCTGAACTGTCCTTCTAATCTAATACACTGAGGGGCTAAGGCTCTGAACTGTCCTTCTAATCTAATACACTGAGGGTTATGGCTCTGAACTGTCCTTCTAATCTAATACACTGAGGGGCAAAGGCTCTGAACTGTCCTTCTAATCTAATACACTGAGGGTTATGGCTCTGAACTGTCCTTCTAATCTAATACACTGAGGGGCTAAGGCTCGGAACTGTCCTTCTAATCTAATACACTGAGGGGCTAAGGCTCTGAACTGTCCTTCTAATCTAATATACTGAGGGGTTGAGGCTCTGAACTGTCCTTCTAATCTAATACACTGAGGGGCTAAGGCTCTGAACTGTCCTTCTAATCTAATATACTGAGGGGTTGAGGCTCTGGACTGTCCTTCTAATCTAATACACTGAGGGGCTAAGGCTCTGAACTGTCCTTCTAATCTAATATACTGAGGGGTTGAGGCTCTGAACTGTCCTTCTAATCTAATACACTGAGGGGCTAAGGCTCTGAACTGTCCTTCTAATCTAATATACTGAGGGGTTGAGGCTCTGAACTGTCCTTCTGACCTAATATACTGAGGGTCAGGGATCTGAACTGTCCTTCTGACCTAATATACTGTGGGTCAGGGATCTGAACTGTCCTTCTGACCTAATACACTGAGGGTTAGGGATCTAAACTGTTCTAATTTAATACACTGAAGTTTAGGGATCTGAACTGTTCTTCTAAACTAATAGACTGAGGGTTTATGGCTCGGAACTGTCCTTCCAATCTAATACACTGAAGGTTATGGCTCTGAACGGTTATTCTAATCTAATAAACTGAGGGTTATGGCTCTGAACTGTCCTTCTGTCCTTCTAAGATTAGGGCAACACTAGAGTAGCCTATGTCCTTATCTGACCAGTGGCAGACTATGCTATGGCCATCACCCAAATGAGCCAGATTAAGGCTGTGCCCTGCTAGAGTTGGTCTACCTTCTGGTGTGACAGACTGGGTTCAATTCAAAATTGTTGCGAAATATTGTATGGCATTGAAGCTCGTTTGGAGGTTTGTTAACACAGTGTCTTAAGAAGGGCCAGATGTATACAGAATGGTGTCGTCTGCACCCACGGAAAGAGCGACATCATTGATATTTCTGCACCCACAGAAAGAGTGACATCATTGATATATACAGAGAAAAGATTCGGCCCGAGAATTGAACCCTGTGGTACCCCCCATAGAGTCTGAGACTGTGAGAGGACATTTCTTTTTTTGCTGAGTTTAGCTGTGTGAGGGAAGATTAGATACGATAAGATAAGATATGCATATTATTAGTAGATTATTAGCATTGGATAGAAAACACTCTGTTTTTTCTAAAACTGTTTGAATCATGTCTGTGAGTATAACATAACTTATTTAGCAGGCGAAACCTCGGACAAACCATTCAGATTTATTTTTGAGGTCACTCTCTCCAGATTTCTAAGGGACCTTCTTGCAGTTCCTATCTCTTCCACTACATGTCAACAGTCTTTAGAAATTGGTTGAGGTTTTTCCTTTGTGTAATGAAGAAGTACGGCCATCTTGAACGAGGGTAACTTGAAGTGTACTGTTAGATAGAGGCGCGTGACCAGAAAGCTAGCTACAGTTTGATTTCCACCTGTATTGAACACAGATCATCCCGTCTTCAATTTTATCGATTATTTCATTAGTTAAAAAATACCTAAAGTTGTATTACAAAAGTAGTTTGAACTGTTTTGGCAAAGTTTACAGGTAACTTTTGAGAACGGTATTTTTCTGGATCAAACGCGCCAAATAAATTGACATTTTGGATATATATCGACAGAATTAATCGAAGAAAATTATCATTTGTGATGTTTATGGAACATATTGGAGTACCAACAAAAGAAGCTCGTCAAAGGTAAGGCATGAATTATATTTTTATTTCTATGTTTTGTGTCGCACCTGCAGGGTTGAAATATGCATCTCTCTCTTTGTTTACTATGGTGCTATCCTCAGATAATAGCATCGTTTGCTTTCGCCGAAAAGCCTTTTTGAAATCTGACATGTTGGCTGGATTCACAACAAGTGTAGCTTTAATTTGCTATCTTGCATGTGTGATTTCATGAAAGTTTGTTTTTTATAGTAATTTATTTGAATTTGGCGATCTGCATTTTCACTGGCTAGCGTCCCACATATCCCAGAGAGGTTAAGCGGTGTCACGCCCTGGCCTTAGAGATCCTTTTTATTCTCTATGTTTTGTGTCAGGGTGTCACTCGGGTAGGAAAGTCTATGTTTTCTATTTCTTTGTTTTTGGCCGTGTGTGTGTGTCTATCGTCTCATTGGAGATCACATATAAATTGTAATTTTCCTTTTGGGTTTTGTGGGATCTTGTTTTCTGTTTAGTGTCTGTACCTGACAGAACTGTGCGCTTTCGTTTTCACTTTGGTTATTTTGGTTGAGTGTTTAAAAAATAAATAAAATCATGAACATTTTCCACGCTGCGGTTTGGTCCACTCCTTTCGACGAGAGCCTTTATAAGGAGAGACATTTTAAATAATAAAACATATTTCAATGTACAAGGCAATGTTTCTTAAACTTAAAGAAGGCAGAAACATTTCTCCAAAACTAAATATACTATAAGTGTTGATATTAGTAGGCAGGAGTCTTTACTTCAACATTATCGTGATTGTTAGGACCGATGCCGGGGATGAGGAGCAGCTATGGGGAGTCAAACGTTTAATCAGGAACAGACATAAAACAAGACAGGAACAGTGTCAGCACATGGGTATACAAGGACATCAGTCAATCAATGCAGAAGCAGGGAACATAGCGGGGAACCAGACAAATATTGGGAAGGTAATTACAGAGGTGATTGAGTCCAGGTGAGTCCAATAATAGCTGATGCTCGTGACGGGGGAAGGCAGGTGTGCGTAAAGCTGATGGCAAGAGTGCTCAATGCTGGGGAGCCTCGAGCGCCAGGGTGGAAGAGAGGGAGCAGGCGTGACAGTGTTTTGATGTCTTTTTATGTCTTTTCCCGGTAGATATTTTCTAATACCCCGTTTCCATCTGTCCATCTGTTTCACCCGAAATCAAAGCCTTCTCTTATTCCCCAAAAATCTGGATGGAAAATGGTTGAAACATTTATATATCCCTTAATTAAAAAACAAACACTTAGCTTTCATTTGACACCTAATTGTACATGCTCCAATAAACTTCACATGTTGGTGCTCATGGGTCCTTTACATGGAAATGACCTACAGTCCTTCAGCAAAAAGGCCAATGGCAATGAAAGGAGCAATGTCCAATTACATGTGATGCTGATCTAATATGATCACAGCAAAAAAACGGTATGTTAATGATTTGATAATAATGCCCGTATCTATGTTAAACCTCTAATGACTCCCCATCCCGCATGAGGGAGCGTAATCATCGACTGACACTAATTAGCATAAAGCAAAGGACATAAATATCCTACAAAATATTCCTATTCATGAAAATCACAAATTAAATATATTAAGACACAGCTTAGCCTTTTGTTAATCACCCTGTCATCTCAGATTTTCAAAATATGCTTACAGCCAAAGCTAGACAAGCATTTGTGTAAGTTTATCGATAGCCTAGAATTTTGTCCAGCTAGCAGCAGGTAACTTGGTCACGGAAATCAGAAAAGCAATCAAATGAAATTGTTTACCTTTGATGAGCTTCGGATGTTTTCACTCACGAGACTCCCAGTGAGAAAGCAAATGTTCCTTTTTTCCAAAAATATTATTTCTGTAGGCGAAATAGCTCCGTTTGTTCTTCAAGTTTGGCTGAGAAATCGCCCGGAAATTGCAGTCACGAAAACGGCGAAAAATATTCAAAATTAGCTCCATAATATCGACAGAAACATGGCAAACGCTGTTTATAATCAATGCTCAAGGTGTTTCAAATATCTATTCGATAATATATCCATCGGGACAATTCGTTTTTCAGTAGGACCGATTGGAGTAATGGCTACCTCTGTATTTTACGCGAGAATCTCTCTGGGAGCATCAAGTGACCACTTGCGCAATGTAGCCGCTTACGGGTATTCTTCAACATAAATGCGTAAAACTACGTCACTATGCTGTAGACACCTTCGGGAATACGGAGAAAGAGTAATCTGGTTGATAGTCCATTCACTGCTCAATAGGGACGCATAGGAACGCAGCGATTTCAAAACTTGAGGCACTTCCGGATTGTATTTTTCTCAGGCTTTCGCCTGCAACATCAGTTCTGTTATACTCACAGACAATATTTTTACAGTTTTGGAAACATTAGAGTGTTGTCTATCCTAAGCTGTCAATTATATGCATATTCTAGCATCTTGCCCTGACAAAATATCCCGTTTATTACGGGAACGTTTTTTTCTCCAAAAATTTAAATACTGCCCTCTAGTCACAACAGGTTATTAAACATGTTAATGCACAGACTATTCTATTGGTTCTTATGAAACACACTGTGTGTTTACTGGCATAAAGGAAGATCCTTACATTGATGTGTTACTTCTAAATATATTGTACATCACAATTCCGGGCTCTGTCACGTGACTCTTAGATGTAGGGATTATTGTAAGAGTTCACTCTAACTAGAGAGTACAACTTTATGTGTCTTGAGATATGACATTAACACAAATCATCTATTTCTAGGAAGCAATTGTTATGAAACATTAACATCAGCTGCATAAGAGGCCTTGAGTCAAGAGAAAAGTGCTAAATTGCCACAAGAGAGCCTGAATAAATCATAGTACAATAACGTGAATTATGGATTTCCTTGGGAAAGAGCTACTGGGAGATGGAAGTCCAACTATTTTCACAGATGTATTTGGAAAGCAGTCAAGATTCCGTGGATCCACAGAAACTGACAGACAGTTGGCAGTTGACTGCTCTTATAGGCAGTAAGCAGTGTAGAGCTGTGGTCACTGCACACACACACACACACACACACACACACACACACACACACACTGTTTCTATACAGGTATAGTGCTAAATAAGGGTTATTTGGCTTATGGCCATAGTGGAACACTTTCTGATGCTATGTAGAACCTTTTATGAATGTTCTACAAGGAACCATGCTCATAAGGTTCTAAATGAATGTATATGTTGCTATAAAGACCCATATAAAGACCAAAAAATATAAACGCAACATGTAATAATTTCAAAGATTTTACTGAGTTACAGTTCATATAAGGAAATCAGTCAATTGAAATACATTCATTAGGCCTTAATCTATGGATTTCACATGACTGGGCAGGGGCGCACCCATGGGTGTGACTGGGAGGGCATAGGCCCACCCACTGGGGAGCCAGGCCCAGCCAATCAGAATTAGTTTTTTGGAGGGCTTTGTTACAGACAGAAATACTCCTTAGCACCCATTTTAGAGAATGCACAACATTTTATTTTTTATATCTGAAACATACAATATACTTTCATTCAGAGCGACACACAGAAGCATCCAGGGTTAATGCCCCACTTAAGGGCATGTTGACAGATCTCCCACCAGGCCAAAAAAATGTTAACCCGAACCCTCCACGATCCCTCCCACAGTTCCCCAATAGCTGTTTCAACCATTTGAGACCCCTCCCATAGAAAAAATAAATAAAATACAATTAATTCCATTCCCTACCCCCCGAAAATGCACAACATTTGAGAGAAACAAGCTTTTTGTGCGTATGGAACATTTCAGGGATCTTTTGATTCAGCTCATGAAACATGGGACCAACATTTTACATGTTGCTTTTATATTTTTGTTCTCTAAGATATAGGACAGACACTTCAGAACAAACTTCCTTTTGAATTATTTTATCTGTTGTACAATGTAGTTCATCTGTTATTCCATGCATATGTACTTAAAAAAAAGTTATTTTGTATTTCAATGGTTCTTAAAATGAGAAATCAAATAGGAAAATTATCCTTGGTATGACCTTCTTAAAACAATTCCATATAGCTTAGTATAAATCGTAATAGAAATAGTAAGATGACCCCTGATATACGTTTTTCTAATTTGCAATGGACATGGTGCAACCTTTGGTAGGTCGGCTGCTGGCAGGATTGGGCTACGGAACAGAAAAGTCAAGTCAGCCTGTTCTCATGGTTCTCACAGGGGAAGTGGAATTATAGGCTACAATGACTTTGCTCATGATCATGCACGCCGCAAATGACTTACAGTGGGGCAAAAAAGTATTTAGTCAGCCACCAATTGTGCAAGTTCTCCCACTTAAAAAGATGAGAGAGGCCTGTAATTTTCATCAACTATGACAGACAAAATGAGAAAAAAAATCCAGGAAATCACATTGTAGAATTTTTAATGAATTTATTTGCAAATTATGGTGGACAATAAGTATTTGGTCACCTACAAACAAGCAAGATTTCTGTCTCTCACAGACCTGTAACTTCTTCTTCAAGAGGCCCCTCTGTCCTCCACTCATTACCTGTATTAATGGCACCTGTTTGAACTTGTTATCAGTATAAAAGACACCTGTCCACAACCTCAAACAGTCACACTCCAAATTCCACTATGGCCAAGACCAAAGAGCTGTCAAAGGACACCAGAAACAAAATTGTAGACATGCACCAGGCTGGGAAGACTGAATCTGCAATAGGTAAGCAGTTTGGTTTGAAGAAATCAACTGTGGGAGCAATGATTAGGAAATGGAAGACATACAAGACCACTGATAATCTCCCTCAATTTGGGGCTCCACGCAAGATCTCACCCCGTGGGGTCAAAATGGTGAGCAAAAATCCCAGAACCACACGGAGGGACCTAGTGAATGACCTGCAGAGCTGGGACCAAAGTAACAAAGCCTACCATCAGTAACTCACTACGCCGCCAGGGACTCAAATCTTGCAGTGCCAGACATGTCCCCCTGCTTAAGCCAGTAAATGTCCAGGCACGTCTGAAGTTTGCTAGAGAGCATTTGGATGATCCAGAAGAAGATTGGGAGAAGGTCATATGGTCAGATGAAACCAAAATATAACTTTTTGGTAAAAACTCAACTCGTCGTGTTTGGAGGACAAAGAATGCTGAGTTGCATCCAAAGAACACCATACCTACTGTGAAGCATGCGGGTGGAAACATCATGCTTTGGGGCTGTTTTTCTGCAAAGGGACCAGGACGAATGATCCGTGTAAAGGAAATAATAAATGGGGCCATGTATTGTGAGATTTTGAGTGAAAACCTCCTTCCATCAGCAAGGGCATTGAAGATGAAACGTGGCTGGGTCTTTCAGCATGACAATGATCCCAAACACACCGCCCGGGCAACGAAGGAGTGGCTTCGTAAGAAGCATTTCAAGGTCCTGGAGTGGCCTAGCCAGTCTCCAGATCTCAACCCCATAGAAAATCTTTGGAGGGAGTTGAAAGTCCATGTTGCCCAGCAACAGCCCCAAAACATCACTGCTCTAGAGGAGATCTGCATGGAGGAATGGGCCAAAATACCAGCAACAGTGTGTGAAAACCTTGTGAAGACTTACAGAAAACGTTTGACCTCTGTCATTGCCAACAAAGGGTATATAACAAAGTAGAGATACACTTTTGTTATTGACCAAATACTTATTTTCCACCATAGTTTGCAAATAAATTCATAAAAAATCCTACAATGTGATTTTCTGGATTTTTTTTCTTCTCATTTTGTCTGTCATAGTTGAAGTGTAGCTATGATGAAAATTACAGGCCTCTCTCATCTTTTTAAGTGGGAGAACGTGCACAATTGTAGGCTGACTAAATACTTTTTTGCCCCACTGTATAGTAAGTTCCTTGAATTTTCTTTTGCGGGTGACTCTTTATTATCTAGATAGACACTTGTGTTTTCTAGCTAAAGTTGCACCATTCAAAGCAGCAGGAGCGTGTATTGAAGTCAAACTTTAGTGGCCAAAACCATTCATCTTCTATCATATCAAGCAATTATACCATTTGTTAAATTGGTCATATAATTATTATTTTTTTAATACAGACTAGCTTAAAGATAAGAGAAAATGCACAAATTATAATTTTCTGCTAAAACAAAGTAGAGGTGTAAAAACCTAAGTTAGCAACCCCTATTTTAACTTGCCTCATGTCTCAGGCAGCCAAGTGGACACAATGCTGTGTGGCTCATCTCATTCGCTAAGAGGAATAACTTTGCAGCTGTTTCTGATTAATAAACAATGCCATGATGGTGGGTGGTAACATTCAAACAATACACAGCCCTGAAACCTAATTAAGGCTGAAAAAACATTGTATGTCATATAATATGAAAAGACACTGCCTTCACACGGATTTGCATGAAGTGGGCAGTTCGAATTTGTCACTTCAAGCCGAAATATATCGTACTTTGACAAGCATTATGACTTATTGACTTAAATCATGCAACCTCATGGTTAATTAAGCTCTGGCCATCATCTTATAGCTTGAAAAAGTGGATTTCTACTGGTGTGGGCATTTAAGCATACGGTGGTCATTTTCATTGATGTAAACGCCTAGATTCTAGTCCCGATCTCTATCTCAGATACATGAAATATTCTCCCTCAATCCATTTATTTCACACTTCATGTTTAATAGAAGGGAGTCTTACCATTTTTTTTGACTTGATCAAACACATGCCCTGATTTCGAAACACATCAGGTGATGGGTGTCAGATGTGCAAAGATGTAGCAAAGATAATGAGACTCGCACATATTGAGAGTGTCCTGTAATGTTCCATTTGCACTTGAAAACCCTTTTAGGTAGTTCACACTGTGCCATGGAGATCCCAAAGGCATCCTAGGATTCAGACAAACACGGAACGGCTCTGCTGCAACCGGGTTCTTCTTGCTATACTCGGAAAGTCTGAATAATCTGCTGTAGCTAAGAGTCATTTCAGTTAAACCCACATTACAGAGCTTAAATCGTAGCATGCAGTATCTCTGAAACCCTGTCTCACATAGTCAAATGAGATGCGGGAATGATTTTGGGTGTTAAAAATGTCCAGTTACACTCCACTCACAGGTAGATGTTTCCTGAATTCAGAACGTGTGTGCGTGGGTAGACACTGCATAAACAAACGTGGTATTGGCATGGGATTTGAAATATGACAACTAGTTAAAACAGAACAATTTAAACACCCATTGTTGAGGCAATTATAACTCATTCCAACTGAAATATACCCATAGCATTCCGTTCATTAGTTTCATCCATCATTAGCCAAATGATATCATTAACAAATTCAGCACATATGTATGAGGGACTTTCGGTCACATTAAGAACGGCTCATGGTATTATTATATTATCTCATTACCCAAAATGCATTTGGTGCCCAAGGCAAAAGGACACATTTACAATTAATTAAGCATGGGAGGTTTTGAGTGTGGGGCACCATATGGTGTGTGCCAGTTAACTGTCATTTTGCCAGGGATTATTACAGTTTGGCTAATGGCATCAGGCGTTGGTTAATGAATGGGTAAAAATCCTCAATCCTTCCTGATAATTCCGTGCATAGCAACGAGTGAGGTCCTAGGCATTCTAGCCCTCAGCTGTTATGCGTGACAAATTAAATAAATGTGTGGTTAAAGCTTAGTAATGAGCAATATACAGTCAGTTATTCGGTACACACATACAGTATAGTACCGGGTCGGACCCCCTTTGCCTTTCATCTAAAAACAAGAAGAAGCGGCCACAGTGGGCACGCAATCACTAACATTGGACAATTGAGGAGTGGAAAAACATAGCTTGGTCTGAACAATCCCGGTTCCTGTTGCGTCATGCTGATGGCAGTGTCAGGATTTGGCGTAAGCAGCATGAATCCACGGCCCCATCCTGCCTTGTGTCGATGGTACAGGCTGGTGGCGGCGGTGTAATGGTGTGGGGAATGCTTTTCTGGCACACATTAAGTCCCTTGATACCAATTGAGCAACATTTGAACGCCACAACGAAGAATTCAGGATGTTCTGGAGGCAAAGAGGGGTCCGACCCAGTACTAGATGTTTGTAGCTAATAAACTGGCCACTGAGTGTACGTACACTTGTAAAGATGGGTGGATGGATGGACAAATGGCTGGCGTAATTGCTGGATGGCTTGATGGATGGACGGATCTTCAGCCTATATCTGTGTTTTATGCCACATTTTTAATTCTGTCATAAACACTTGCACATAATTACTTACATAAGAAGAGCTGTTGCAGGTACACAAATAATCACAAACATGAAATGAAACGTGCTCTTGTCGAAGGCAGCTGAATAATTCCAATTTAATTGTGACATCTGGACCTCAAATCACCGTAATTTCATTTCAGCTCGTGTTTACTCAGCATTAGCTAGTACAATACAAAATCTATCAGATTAATCTACCATATGTTTTCTTCCGTGGTTCTATTTATATAAATATTATATCTAATAAAATTGTGTTTACCGAAAGAAGTCATGGTCATCAATGTGCGAACACACACACACAAACACGTACACAGGCACAGCGACGGATTAAGAAATCAACGGCCCCTGGGCTGTCTTGTATTTTTATAGCCCCCCCCCCCTTATACTGTATGTACAGTGCCTTCGGAAAGTATTCAGACCACTTGACTTTCTCCCTTTTTTTCAAGGTTACAGCCTTATTCGGTAATTGATTAAAATGTTTCCCCCCCCTTATCAATCTACACACAATACCCTATAATGACAAAGCAAAAATGTTCTCTCAGATCCTCTCAAGCTCTGTCAAGTTGGATGGGGAGCGTTGCTGCACAGCTATTTTCAGGACTCTCCAGAGAAGTTCGATCAAGTTCAAATCCGGACTTTGGTTGGGCCACTTAAAAACATTCAGACACTTGTTTTGAAGCCACTCCTGCGTTGTCTTGGCTGTGTGCTTAGGGTCGATGGCCTGTTGGAAGGTGAACATTCGCCCCCAGTCTGAGATCCTGAGCACTCTGGAGCAGGTTTTCATTAAGGATCTCGCTCTGTTCATCTTTCCCTCGATCCTGACTAGTCTCCCAGTCCCTGCCTCTAAAAAACATCCCCACAGCATGATGCTGCCACCACCTTGCTTCACTGTAGAGATGGTGCCAGGTTTCCTCCAGACTTAATGCTTGGCATTCAGGCTAAAGAGTTCAATCAAATCAAATGTATTTATATAGCCCTTCGTACATCAGCTGATATCTCAAAGTGCTGTACAGAAACCCAGCCTACAAACCCCAAACAGCAAGCAATGCAGGTGTAGAAGCACGGTGGCTAGGAAAACCTCCCTAGAAAGGCCAAAACCTAGGAAGTAACCAAGAGAGGAACCAGGCTATGTGGGGTGGCCAGTCCTCTTCTGGCTGTGCCGGGTGGAGATTATAACAGAACATGGCCAAGATGTTCAAATGTTCATAAATGACCAGCATGGTCGAATAATAATAAGGCAGAACAGTTGAAACTGGAGCAGCAGCACGGCCAGGTGGACTGGGGACAGCAAGGAGTCATCATGTCAGGTAGTCCTGGGGCATGCTCCTAGGGCTCAGTTCCTCAGAGAGAGAAAGAAAGAGAGAAGGAGAGAATTAGAGAACGCACACTTAGATTCACACAGGACACCAAATAGTACAGGAGAAGTACTCCAGATATAACAAACTGACCCTAGCCCCCCGACACATAAACTACTGCAGCATAAATACTGGAGGCTGAGACAGGAGGGGTCCACTACAGGGATATCTTCAACCACCAACTTACCATCCTGAGACAAGACTGAGTATAGCCCACAAAGATCTCCGCCATGGCACAACCCAAGGGGGGGGGCGCCAACCCAGACAGGGTGACCACATCAGTGAATCAACCCACTCAGGTGACGCACCCCTTCCAGGGACGGCATGAGAGAGCCCCAGTAAGCCAGTGACTCAGCCCCTGTAATAGGGTTAGAGGCAGAGAATCCCAGTGGAAAGAGGGGAACCGGCCAGGCAGAGACAGCAAGGGCGGTTCGTTGCTCCAGAGCTTTTCCATTCACCTTCCCACTCCTGGGCCAGACTACACTCAATCATATGACCCACTGAAGAGATGAGTCTTCAGTAAAGACTTAAAGGTTGAGACCGAGTTTGCGTCTCTGTCATGGGTAGGCAGACCGTTCCATAAAAATGTAGCTCTATAGGAGAAAGCCCTGCCTCCAGCTGTTTGCTTAGAAATTCTAGGGACAATTAGGAGGCCTGCGTCTTGTGACCGTAGCTTACGTGTAGGTATGTACGGCAGGACCAAATCAGAGAGATAGGTAGGAGCAAGCCCATGTAATGCTTTGTAGGTTAGCAGTAAAACCTTGAAATCAGCCCTTGCTTTGACAGGAAGCCAGTGTAGAGAGGCTCGCACTGGAGTAATATGATCACATTTTTTGGTTCTCGTCAGGATTCTAGCAGCCGTATTTAGCACTAACTGAAGTTCATTTAGTGCTTTATCCGGGTAATTTGATTTGATTTAAAGAGTTCAATCTTGGATTCATCAAACCAGAGAATATAGGCAGGTGTGTGCCTTTTCATATCATGTCCCATCAATTGAATTTGCCACAGATGGACTACAATCAAGTTGTAGAAACATCTCAAGGATGGTAAATGGAAACAGGATACACCTGAGCTCAATTTTGAGTCTCAGAGCAAAAGGTCTGAATACTTAAGGTACCAGTCAAAAGTATGGAAACATCGACTCAAGGGTTTTTCTTTATTTTCACTATTTATTACATTGTAGAATAATAGTGAAGACATCAAAACTATGAAATAACACATTTGGAATCATGTAGTAACCAAAAAGTTAGCTGGTCTGAGTCTGCTGGGTCAGTGGTTCGGTTCTCAGAATATTTATTATCACAAAGGGTCGCAATAGGGCAGGTCAATGGCAAGCAGAGGTTCGTAATCCAAGGCACAGTCAACAAGGGACAGAATGGCAGGCGGGCTGAGGCTCAGGGCAGGCAGAAAGGTCGGAACCAGGAAGACTAGAAAACAAAACCAAAGGGATGGCAATTCACGGAAAACACACTGGGACGACTTGACGAGACAAGCCGAAATGGCAACATACACACAAACATGCTTGTCTCCACCTGGTAGGGGGGAGAGACAAGCATTATCCCCATTATCCCCTGTGTATTTATACCTGCGTTGTTTGTGTGTATGTTGCCATTTCGGCTTGTCTCGTCAAGTCGTCCCAGTGTGTTTTCCGTGAATTGCCGTCCCTCTGCCTGCCCTGTATAAGTATGGTATGGTTCCCAATCAGAGACAATGATAGACAGCTGTCCCTGATTGAGAGCCATACCCAGCCAAACACAAAGAAATAGAAAACATAGAACACAAAACATAGAATGCCCACCCCAACTCTCGTCCTGACCAAACCAAAACAGAGACATAAAAAGGATCTCTAAGGTCAGGGCGTGACATGCTGCCTCTTGGCACACAGACACAGACATTTTGCTGTGTCCTTTGTTTTGGTCACAGTCCCTGCATGTGTGCCCTCTAAGGTATTGTAATCTGGCCAAACGAAATTAATCTCCTGTCCAAAGACTGAGACCTCTGGCTTTAGGGGAGTGTTGAGCTGCATCCCAAAACAGCTCTGTGGACTTCAAGCTGCAGGCCAGCTTTACACAGACAGGCAGGCAGGCAAATAGCGAGACATACAGTTAGACAGACGGAAAGACATGCAGGTGAAAGATACCTTCGGGTCAGATAGTTAAGAAACAGACAGACACACAGACAGCGAACCGGTCTGGTAGACAAACAGGCATGGTGGAAGGTAGAGAAGCAGACAGACAGAGACAGACTTAAATGCAGGCAGACGATAGATACCTTGTGGTCAGATAGTTCTAAAACGTTAAAGAAGGAGCAGCTCTAATCCACCCACCTGGTCTGTTCCACCCGCAGTGGGATTCCACAGTGACTCAAGCATCACCCGCCCTCCCAGGCCGTGTCACAGTAAAGAGACCACAGTGTCTCTCCTGGACAGCAGGTATTGTGAATGCAGGAGCTCCACTGCAGCATAAAGCTAACGGCTAAGGTCTAACAGGGCAGCTCCACTGCAGTATAAAGCTAACGGCTAAGGTCTAACAGGGGAGCTCCACTGCAGTATAAAGCTAACGGCTAAGGTCTAACAGGGGAGCTCCACTGCAGCATAAAGCTAACGGCTAAGGTCTAACAGGGGAGCTCCACTGCAGTATAAAGCTAACGGCTAAGGTCTAACAGGGGAGCTCCACTGCAGTATAAAGCTAACGGCTAAGGTCTAACAGGGGAGCTCCACTGCAGTATAAAGCTAACAGCTAAGGTCTAACAGGGGAGCTCCACTGCAGTATAAAGCTAATGGCTAAGGTCTAACAGGGGAGCTCCACTGCAGTATAAAGCTAATGGCTAAGGTCTAACAGGGGAGCTCCACTGCAGCATAAAGCTAATGGCTAAGGTCTAACAGGGGAGCTCCACTGCAGTATAAAGCTAATGGCTAAGGTCTAACAGGGGAGCTCCATTACAGTATAAAGCTAATGGCTAAGGTATAACAGGGGAGCTCCACTGCAGCATAAAGCTAACGGCTAAGGTCTAACAGGGGAGCTCCGCTGCAGTATAAAGCTAATGGCTAAGGTCTAACAGGGGAGCTCCACTGCAGTATAAAGCTAATGGCTAAGGTCTAACAGGGGAGCTCCACTGCAGTATAAAGCTAATGGCTAAGGTCTAACAGGGGAGCTCCACTGCAGTATAAAGCTAACGGCTAAGGTCTAACAGGGGAGCTCCACTGCAGTATAAAGCTAATGGCTAACGGCTAAGGTCTAACAGGGGAGCTCCACTGCAGTATAAAGCTAACGGCTAAGGTCTAACAGGGGAGCTCCGCTGCAGTATAAAGCTAACGGCTAAGGTCTAACAGGGGAGCTCCACTGCAGTATAAAGCTAATGGCTAAGGTCTAACAGGGGAGCTCCACTGCAGTATAAAGCTAACGGCTAAGGTCTAACAGGGGAGCTCCACTGCAGTATAAAGCTAATGGCTAAGGTCTAACAGGGGAGCTCCACTGCAGTATAAAGCTAACGGCTAAGGTCTAACAGGGGAGCTCCACTGCAGTATAAAGCTAACGGCTAAGGTCTAACAGGGGAGCTCCACTGCAGTATAAAGCTAACGGCTAAGGTCTAACAGGGGAGCTCCACTGCAGTATAAAGCTAATGGCTAAGGTCTAACAGGGGAGCTCCACTGCAGTATAAAGCTAATGGCTAAGGTCTAACAGGGGAGCTCCACTGCAGTATAAAGCTAATGGCTAAGGTCTAACAGGGGAGCTCCACTGCAGTATAAAGCTAATGGCTAAGGTCTAACAGGGGAGCTCCACTGCAGTATAAAGCTAATGGCTAAGGTCTAACAGGGGAGCTCCACTGCAGTATAAAGCTAATGGCTAAGGTCTAACAGGGGAGCTCCACTGCAGTATAAAGCTAACAGACAAAGAGCTTAAATGGAGGCGAAGATAAGAAGCGCAGGCTAACATGTTTGATCTTGAGACAAAGACACTCATTTTTAAGTCTAATTTTGGGGTTTGAGGAGAGACAGTGAAAAAGAAATGCCATCTCTCCTGAAAGACAGCTCCGTGCTGATGTCTTCTGGCGAAACCGTTTAGCGTTGCTCTCGTGTTTAAGTCACATGTGATTCGTGATGGTGGTGCAGCGTGTGCGTGTTTGTATGTGCGCGTGTGTGTGTTGTGGGCTAGTCGTTCCAGGTTCCAGCAGGAACACATGGGAACACAGGCAGAACCCAGGTGGAGGAAGGCTGAGACACAACGGAGGAGAGGAACCTGCCTGCTGCGGTTGACTCATCACAACGGGATGCGGAGCTGAGATCCAGCCAGCCTGCTATGGCTTCAGGCCTCAGGGCATCTACGCTCCAATCAACATTACCAACTCCAATCATGGATTTATGGGCAGTGAGGTGCAGAGAGGAGTTTCTCAGATGTAAATAAGGACATGGAACATCAAACTGATTTATTTACCCGCTATGTTTTTATTGTTTAATAGCCCGTCTGGTTGCACCTCATGTCACAGTGAAGAAAGAGCTATAAAGATCTCTTTGTTGCCTGAAAAACGGATCAAATAAACAGCATTGCCACATGTAGCTCTTCACGTGGGGCAAAAATGGGACTGTTAATGATTCCCTGGTCAGACGTTAGTCACAAAGAGCAGACTCTGAGACTTTGTGCGTCACAAATGGCACCCTATTCATGTAGTGCACTGCCTTTGACCAAAGTTCTAAAGGGCATAGGGTGCCACTTGGGACGCATGTGTGAGACTTCATGATTAACGGTCAGCAGTCATTTTCATGAGGTAGTCGTCTATCACCTGGTTGCCTCGTGGCTGAGAGTGTGTTCTGAGGTTCCTTTGTGCTCTCTGTTTATGACTTAGACACACGTGTGGACACACACACACACACACACACACACACACACACACACACACACACACACACACACACACACACACACACACACACACACACACACACACACACACACACACACACACACACACACACACACGAGTGCAGACATGCACAAACACACACACACCTACTGTATGTATAAAAGCACACACACACACGACATTGGCTTACAAAATTATGATTAAATGAACTTATCATCAAGCCCCCAAAAAGGCTGTTCAAACTATGAATGTTCTCCCTTTCACTGGCAAACAACATGATCCACCGTATCCTCTCTTCTGTGTTCAATGGCAATTCACATGTTGTTTCCTGGATGTTACTAAGAAAGACATAACGGTATGGCTGGTGATGGGAAATTAAATATACATCTAAGGCAGACATCAATGACTCATGACAGCGTGCAATATCAATAGGATTTTCATAGGTTGTAGGCCCTTAGACAACTGTTGCAAAATTCAAGATTTAACATTGTGAGGTGTGCGTCTACTTGACAGCATGACAGCACAACCGTGTGTTTTACTAGAATGTAGTAATATGTATCAAAGCCATGCAAAGATATCCAGTACAGTAGATACAGTTTCCCTGCCCTGTAGATTGAGCCCGTTGTGTCTGCCTGTCTGCCTGCCTGTCTGCCTGTCTGCCTGCCTTGCTGCCTGCCTGCCTGCTTGTCTGCTTGCCTGTCTGCTTGCTTAGCGTTATTAACGTCGGTGTGGACAAGGCCTAACAGATGAATGCAAAGTCTGTCAATTCAAGCATTACTTCTCCATCTTAATTTGGGGCCACTGCAGCCTTTCATTAGGAAGTAAATAGCACATTGATCCCAGACAAAGTCTTAGAACAACAGAATGGTAATGAATGAGGGGATTGAGGAAGAGGAAATGCTGTGATTGGAGAGGAGAAGAGAAATGAAGAGATTAATGGAGCTGTACTTGTCCAGATTGTCAGATCAATGATGGCTCTGTGTGACTGGCTGGGAGCTTTCTGGTGACTTTGTATCTCAATATACATCAGCAACAGCTAGTTCGGCACAGAGAGAAGGACCATATATTGTACAGATTTAGTAGGTCAGCACTCCGGCATTGTACCAGACCCCATGAGGGACTGAACTCAACTCAACATCATAACGGTACTAGTACTTGTTGCAGTGCAACAGGCCCCTATTTTGCACTGCTTTTAGTAGGACAGAATCCAATCATGCTGCTTTCAGAAAATCTGGAGTTTATGAACTGGAGTTTCTCTAGTCTAGGAGCCGGGGTCCATTCATGTGGTGTGATGGTTGTATGTGGCCCTGATTGAGATTGACATAGAAATGAACACACCAGCTCTCTATAGCCCTGACGACAAAGACCAGCAACAAGTGTTCCATAGTATGTTCTTTTGTTACATTTTTTTAAGTGTGTTCTTTATGTTAGACTGTATGAGACCCTTTGTTGGATTTCATTACATTGATCCGTGTTGAGAGTGTGAGTTGGTTTTCATATTATTGTTGTGTAGAGAGGAGAGGAGAATCTTAAAAAGGAGCATTTATTACCTCAGCCACACAAGGACGGGGTTGTTATACACCGCATATGATGTTTCGTGGTAGTTAGTTAGTGAAAGGATGCTAAGATTGCTACATTGCAGAAGACGGACAGGGAAAACATGTTATTTTCTCACAAGAGAAACCTGCGTGTTATCGTACACCCACAGATTTGGAGATTCACAAGCAAAGCAACCACATAACCCCCCCCCCCCCCATCTGCATATTTAAATAATAGCTTGGCCTACATGTAACCAAGGTTTAGGTTTGATTTACATGACTTCCTTTTTCGGTCTGCCAGCAGGCTGCACGTTGCTCCGCTAGCAGCTTGCTAGCTAGCTGGCTAAAAACAGCTAGTAAGCTAGCTTTTCAGCTTCCCACATCTCCCCCTTTTGAAATAATAGGATTATTTTGCCTTGGTAAATATTCTTGTAGTTTACACGCCTGTGTAACCTACAACTGTATCCCAATTTGATGTGCTGCTTCAATGTATTCACTCCCATACCAGCTAAAAACAGAATGTCATCATATCACGGACAAAAGGCTCATGGCTACCAGCTGTTTTTACCATGTAGCAGTAGTTATTACTTCTCAACAAAATACCTTTTTGGGGGGATTCTAATGAGGCTACAATGTTGTTTGGTTTACTGTTTGAATAGTTACTGAGATTATCTTTGGTTATCAATGCAGAATAGGTTACTGTCTCTCTGTAGACTCCTTTGCCTAAACGGCCTTACATTGCAAATCCATAGCTTTATCACAACAATGTGAACAAGTGTCATGCTGGTGCGCCGTCAACACACTGTGGGGAAAACCCAACAGTGTGATGGTCTTTAAAAAGGACATCACACTGAGCAAATCATTTGGAGTAATTGCAGTCACATTCTCTGGTGGACCCTGGGGAGATAACCGTCACAAACACATTCCTGCAAATCCGTAGAGAAAATAAATAAGCTTCATCAGTAAACTTTTGTATTCGGTCGTGATTGAATAAGGATACACATATGTTTAAGGATACTGTACATGTTTATACACACACACACACACACACGTATGCATGTGTGCATGCAAACATGCACGCATGCACACACGTATTGAGATGTCATTGAAAATAAATGCTCTTTCTTTGATTATTCCATTAGTTTACTTCCTGAATTAGCTGCCTTTAATTCTAACTGAGCCCAACCCCAACACACACACACACACCATCAAGTTCACCAACTAGAGGAATTTAAACAAGTCAGCTTGTTTAATACATCCCCAAGGCCTCAATACGACACAAGTGGTGAACAACTCCAGTCCTCAAGGGCTGCGGTGTGGGCTTGTTTTTGTTCTTGCAAGTTATTGACTGATTTAGACCTGGGGAAAAGCTTGTGTTTACTCTCTGGGCAAACGTGACATTAACAAATCAATTATGGGAAGAGACAAATGAGCCTCAAGGCCTGGAGTTGTGCATTTCCCTGTCTTAGGACATTCCATGTCAAACAAACCTGCAATTTTTTTTATTGAAACAATGCTATAAAAATGCCTTTTCTCATGTTGCTTTGGGGAAATTCCAAGGTAACAGAGTGATGCTCAGACTTTACACTTTAAAACATATGCCAAACATAGGTAAGATGTTCAGTGGAAATTGCCCTTTATCAAATGAACCTCTGTCGCTTCTCGCACCGATACGCACTCTTTGCACCGCCATGTCAATTCAACAGCAGCAAATATTCCCTCACCTTCTGTCATTTTATGAGCCTGTATTCAGGCTTAAACAGAACATTTGCAAGGAGCAACCCCATCGGACCTGGCTGTAAAGAGCGCTAGGAGCCCAGTGCTCTTACCGCCACGTCACATCCCTGAACATATCACCGGAGTCCCTACGGGGAAACATCACGGAGAGAAAAGGGAGAATGAGCATCACACATCAAATGGAAGAAATCGATATGACCCTGGCATGTCCTCCCTATGGGGGCCCGAGGTTCCGCCCAGGTTCATCACACAGCAACCTTCCACTGCTAAATAGAGATGATCAAGTATTCAGTTTCAATGCAACACGCTGTCAACTATGTTCTACTGTAGATCAACTTTAGACCCCTTAGCACCACTCATTATCCATAAGTAGGTCATGAACTGTGTCAGACTGGTTATTACCGGGTGTATATGGTGAGGAATATGTACGGCGGTGTGCAGAAGAGGAATGAGTAATACTGTGTAAGACGAATAAGTGTGTTAGTAAACTAACCGATGAAACGGTAGCTGTTGGTATTGCTTTAACCCAGCTAACAAAACATGATCAAAAACTAAATCCAATGTTTATTTTTTTCTTCTCACCTTTATTTAACCAGGTAGCCCAGTTGATAACAAGTTCTCATTTACAACTGTGACCTGGACAAGATAAAGCAAAGCAGTGCGACAAAAACAACACCGAGTTACGCATGGGATAAACAAACGGTCAATAGCACAATAGAAAATCTGTATACAGTATGTGCAAATTAAGTAAGGAGGTAAGACAATAAATAGGCCATAGTGATGAAGCAATTACAATTTAGCAATTAACACTGGAGTTATAGAGGTGCTGATGAGGATGTGCAAGTAGAGATACTGGTGTGCAAAAGAGCATAAAATCTAAAACAAATATGGGTATGAGGTAGGTAGTTGGATGGGCTATTTACAGATGGGCTGTGTACAGCTGCAGCGATCGGTAAGCTGCTCTGATAGCTGATGCTTAAAGTTAGTGAGGGAGATATAAGTCTCCAACTTCAGTGATTTTTGCAATTCGTTCCAGTCATTGGCAGCAATGAACTGGAAAGAAAGGCAGCCAAAGGAGGTGTTGGCTTTGGGGATGACCAGTGAAATATACCTGATGGAGCCCGTGCTACGGGCGGGTGTTGCTATGGTGACCAGTGAGCTGAGATAAGGCAGAGCTTTAGCAAAGACTTATAGATGACCTGGAGCCAGTGGGTCTGGCGACGAATATGTAGCGAGGACGAGGGTATATTTGGCAGCATGAGGGAAGGACGCTTTGTTGCGAAATAGGAAGCCAATTCTAGATTTAATTTTGGATTGGAGATGTTTAATATGAGTCTGGAAGGAGAGTTTACAGTCTAGCCAGTCACCTCGGTATTTATAGTTATCCAGATGTTCTAAGTCAGAACTGTCCAGAGTAGTGATGCTAGTCGTGTGGGCAGGTGCGGACAGAGATCAGTTGAAGAGCATGTATTTAGTTTAACTAGCATTTAAGAGCAGTTGGAGGCCACGGAAGGAGTGTTGTATGGCCTTGAAGCTCAACTGGAGGTTAGTTAACACAGTGTCCAATGAAGGGCCAGACGTATACAGAATGGTGTCATCTGCATAGAGGTGGATCAAAGAATCCCCCACAGAAAGAGTGACATCAGTGATATATACAAAGAAAAGAGTGTTGAGAATTGAACCCTGTGTCACCCCCATAGAGACTGCCAGAGGTCCGGACAACAGGCTCTCCGTTTTGACACACTGAACTCTGTCTGAGAAGTAGTTAGTGAACCAGGCGAGGCAGTCATTAGAGAAACCAAGGCGGTTAAGTCTGCCGATAAGAATGCAATGATTGACAGAGTCGAAAGCCTTGGCCAGGTCGATGAAGACGGCTGCATAGTACTGTCTTTTATCGATGGCGGTTATGATATCATTTAGGACCTTGAGCGTGGCTGAGGTGCACCCGTGACCAGCTCGGAAAGCGGATTGCCTAGCGGAGAAGGTACAGTGGGATTCGAAATGGTCGGTGATCTGCTTGTTAACTTGGCTTTCGAAGACCTTAGAAAGGGAACCTTATATTCTTGTTCCCCTTGTTTGCCTGGAAAAACACATTCAAGAAAACATGTGATGGTTCCTGGGACTCTTGTAAAACAATATCTTACAATATGTTCCACAAATATTCTAAAAACTATCACTCTTCTCCCTGTTGACTCAACCAGCTGAGATAGTCCACTCAAAATAACATGATGTTCCACTTACCTTGACTGTAGTCAAGTAACGAATACTTACCTAAGTAAGGTAAACATATATCCAAAAACTCTCGGTGAATGAACTACATAGGCAAGTGGAAAATCCTGCTCATTTCTATTTTGAGGCGGACAATCTCTTTCAACCGACCCAGTTTGTACAACTTGCACCAACAATAACACATGGTCAGATATACAGGCTAAAATGCTCAAGTGCAATATTGCAGCATTAAATCAAGTCATATCCCATCCAGCATGACCGATAAGAGTCATTGTTCATTCCAGGTCTCTCTTGAAAAAATATATATATATATATATTATTATCTCAACTAGACTAACCTGGTTAAAAAAAAGTTTAAATACACAAAAAAAAAAGTTTTATTTTGATTGGACTGTCCCTTTAAACCACCTAGCTTAGCCTTTTAGCTCTACCCAACAACCACATGCATACAGAGAGCGATACAAAGCTCAAGTGTAATATACCATTATTAAATCATATCATATCCCACCCAGAATGCGCAACTAGCGGTGGGTCTGGGTCATTAGTTATAATTATATCAATCATCACCCCCAGATCTAAAATGGCATGTTCCACCCCGTTGTGAGCATTTACGCCATTCTATTCATCCGAGACACATTGAAATTCGAAGCACAAGGAGCACAAACTCAATTTGCCTGCACACCCTGATGCATTCTCCTCAAGAGAATGCCCTTTGTTTTTTCATACAGAGGAAGAGATGCGTGTTAAAGGAGGAGAGAAAGGTAAAAAATATATATATTTTAAAAATAAACATTATTGCCGCCCCTAGCAGCAGGAAAGAATTTAAAAGGGCACATTTTGGAATAACCCTTTGCAGAACTTCTCAATGGACGTGTCGTATCAAGCTGTGTTTCATTTGCTGAGCTATTTATATCATGTGGTTTGACGTATGGTGTAACGCCCTCGTGGAACTCTCAAGTTAGTTATTCTAAAACTCCAGCTCCGGGTTACTCTAAGTTATTTATTCATATTATAAATGTAATAAAATAGTATTTTAATAGGGTAACGAATGATCAATAAGGAGTCTTATTAAGGGTTTTATAGATCAGGTGTGTTAGTGCTGAAACAAAAGCTTTCACATGCTAAGACCGGACTTACCCATCTACACAAGAGACCAAAGTGCTTCAGTGATGCTTTATAGTTGGATGGGAACATTAAATAAGTTTAATTCCCTTCTTTTGTCCTCTCTCGCATTGAAATAGAAAACCCTCTCACTTTCCTCTTTTCCTGTTTTTAGTCCAAGTCTTAAGTTATACTTCCCATAAAACCAGAGACTTACATCTCCTTTTTGAGACAAAAAAAAACCAACACTTTTAGTGAAATACCAGAGTAATGACTTTCACAGGACAGCTACTCACAGGACCATCCATGGTTGTACTTTCTCCATAATTCAGAGTTTGAGAAAGTTAGTGAGAAGAGAGAACTGATTGGCTAAGTCAGCATTACATGGCTGTTTAGACTTACTCTGAGATTTTAAGGTACTTTACATGACCCTGGCATTCAAAACAATCCCAAGAAACCTTTTGCTAATCAGATCAAGCAATTACTCTTTAGTCTGTGTTGTTAGCATGCACAGTGTGGTTTGAGCACGGATGCATGCACACCCACACACACACACACACACACACACACACACACACACACACACACACACACACACACACACACACACACACACACACACACACACACACACACACACACACACACACACACACACACACACACACACACAGCTCTACCATAGACCATGACATTAATAGGTGGTGGGGATGGTGGTTACAGGGCATTAATGAATGCCTCTCCCAGATTCCTGACGACAGACAGATCGGGAGACTCCAGATTTTGTGTCAAGGAGATTGGTGCAGCATGGCTGGGTTTCAAGTTTCCTGGCCTCGTCTTCTCTCTCTCTCCTGCGCTCTCTCTCTCTCTCTCCCTCTCGCACGCTCTCTCTCAGCCCCCTAACTGTCTGTCTCTCCCTCTATTGCTCCCTCCCCTCTCTTTTCTTGTCTTCTCTCTGGGTCCATCATCCCCTCAGTCTTCTGGGTCCAGGAGTCTGGCTGTCTGCTCCTTAAATAGAGCTGACCTCAGTTCAGACGCTGGAGCTGCTACTGTCTTTAACTCTGCAGAGGAACTGAAGGAGCTCAGTTTACACACGCGTGTGTGTGTGTTTATAGTATGTGTGTGTGTGTGTGTGTGTATATAGTGTGTGTGCGTGTTTGTGTGTGTGCGTGTGTATGTGTGAGGAAGGGAGTGAGGCGAACGGACTGTACTGAGAGCACATATTGTACTGAGAGCATATTTACATATTCACTCCCTCACTTGTGGTTAGGAGGAGGCATGTGGTCCCCTATTACACACACACACACACACACACACACACACACACACACACACACACACACACACACACACACACACACACACACACACACACACGCCAACAACAAATCTACTTGTCTCTGACAACACATTAAAATGCAGCCACTGTCAAACTTTCAACAATGCACCATTACAAATTATACCGTGAGGCTGCTTATAATTTGCATTCTAAATTGCCTAACGGGAGATTCAAACCATCAAGCGTTTTGCAAATGGCTTTCCTAACAGGGGGAATAGAGGGATCAGGTACTGTAGTGGATGCAAATGATGCATGAAACTAAACACATAGAGGCAATGGGGAGGGAGAAATGTTAATGACATGTTAAGGTAAACAAATGGACAGCTCTGCTGGGGAATGTGTTCATCTCAGAAAGACAAAATCAATGTGCCTTCAGCACAGAGGAATGTATTGTGTGTACTCACATACACACAGAGATACATGCACAATGCGTTAAAGGAAGGCCAAGAAGATCATTAGTCACCTGGTCCACAGACTTTTCAAGAAAAGTTAGACATTGTAAGGAGAGGTCGCCCGACACCGACGCTACAAAGCCTGTCAAAGGTGGGAAAGAGGTTCATTCGCCACTTTCAAAGTTCCAACTACGAGCGCCATCAACGGCTCACAGGCTCCGAGAAGCACTGCAAACTGTACTGCTGGGAATGCCTATTATTTGCTAGTGATCGATTTGGTGTTTGGAGCCACACTGGCTTTGCAAACTTGAGTTGTCTAAGCAAGGCAGCAACGAGACACCAAAGTACGGCTGGGCACTTACAAGCAATGGTGCTTTTGAAAACTTTTGGGGACACCCGAGTGGATCTACAGCTCAACGAACAAGCGTGCAGGGCAACGGAGCTGCACAATGAAAAGGTGAAGAAAAATTGGGAAATTGAAAAGACTCATTGATTGTGTCATGTTTTTGGGTAAACAGGAACTTTCATTTAGGGGACACGATGAAAGTGCTGACTCCACAAACTAAGGGAACTACGTGGAGCTTCTTTCTTTTCTTTCTGAAAGCAACACAGATTTACAATACCACCTGTCCACTAACAAAGTGTTCATTGGGACGTCAGGCAAAATACAAAATGACCTCATTTATGCTATTGCTGAAGTGATGGGAGAAGAGATCAAAATGGAGATTAAAAAAGCTCCCTTTGTTGCTGTTATGGTGGACGAGCCAACAGATGTGGGAAATGCAGCACAGCTCTCACTCGTCCTGCGTTATGTGACGGACACAGGAGTCAAGGAGCGATTTATCCGAGTTGAGGAAAATGAATGTAGTCTAGATAAAGTTGTGGCACAGTGTTCTGATGGCGCGGCAGTCATGGCATCTGGACTCTGGGGTGCAGGCTAAAGTTAAGGAGAGGGTACCGATGGCCTTATTCATTCACTGTTATGTACATCGACTAAATTTAGTACTGACTCAAGGAGCCTCAAAGCTTAAAGAATGCAAGGTCTTCTTTGCCAACCTCAATGGCCTTGCAGCATTTTTCTCACGATCCCCTAAGCGCACGCAACTGCTGGATGACATCTGCAAGCGTCGTCTTCCTAAGGTTGCACCAACGAGGTGGCAATATACATCTAGATTGGTCAATGCAGTCTTTGAAAAGAGAGTTGCCCTAAAGGAGCTTGATGTTCCACTTACTGGAACATCATGATGACCATGACGGGGATACTGTGCTTATGGCTGATGGATTTAATGCACGTTTGGATGATTTTGAGTTTTGTTTTTTGCTTGAAACATTCAAATGAGATTTTTAATTATTCAGATGTGCTTTTTGGAATTCTACAGAAACAAACTTTGGATGTACAATTCTGCCTGACAAGGGTGAACGAGTTTTGTGACACAATTGAGCGAGAAAGGCGCAGGTTCAGTCAAATCTACGATGACACAGCACGCATCTCAAGTTCACCCAGCGCACGCAGAGGCCCGGCACAAGGAGACCCTCGCACATAAAACCAACAACTCCACAGCAATATTCTGGACAACATTCTTCGCCAGATACGAAACAGGTTTCAAGACCACAAAAAAATGTATGTTTCTCTCCCTCCTGGACCCCCAGCACGTTCAGACCTACCGGAAACAATTCCCCCAAACAGCCTTCTCCAGCTTAACAGAGAGTCACTGAACACTGTTCGACCTTTCCAAGCTAAAAACAGAACTGACTGTAATGTATTCTATGACTGATTTTGAAGGGAAAAGTCCCTCTGATCTCCTTGATTTCCTTAAGCAGAAAAATCTGAATGAGGAGGACATGGGGCAACTTTACACATTGGCATGTGTGGCAGTGACCATCCCTGTGTCCACGGCTTCTGTCGAGCGGTCATTCTCGGCCTTAAAGCGAATCAAAACGTATTCCAGAAATGCTACTGGACAGACTCGGCTTTCAGCATTAGCCTAGAGGCCGATAGAAAAGGACTTATTGGTGGAACTAAAACGCTAGACTGTACAACAGAGTCATTGAAGTCTTATTGAGGAAAGAAAGGAGGAAGGATTTTGTGTTCAAATAATCAGTCTTTGGTGAGTAGGCATACAATGCATTTTATTTTTTATTAAATGTGTATGTATGTTTCGCATTTTATTTCGTTAATATTAAATAGCCTATATATTAACAAAATAAAATGGCAAATAGACTATGTTGCAAATTATTTGTTTTCTTTCTTTTATTTTCAGTGAATAGTTATGTCTTTATCATCACGGTGAAACTGCTTTGGGTGCGACAATGTGCTGTTTAGTGAACACATTGTATTTTTTTTGGGGGGGGGGACTTAAAGCTCAAAGTTTGTGGACCAGAAATGGATAGAAGAAGAATATTAATATAACTCTGTTGCACTCGACTATGTTCTTGCCTATTAGTTGAACTGTACTGTATTGTACTCTTCCCCTGCAATTCTCGGAATAAAAATGTAAATTACAAGGTGACGCAACGCCTGGTTATACTGCGTTTCTGTCTAAATGTATAGTGTCTAGAGCCATGGCATCATAATGATGGTAATAAGAGGTGGATTAATTCGGGTGGGACTGTGTAGGACCTCACTGAAGGCCCAGGCCACAGGCCACAGGCCCACGGCACGCTACTGGAGGGAGCTGAAAGTCCGAAACCTGAAGGATCTGGAGAAGGTCTGTATGGAGGAGTGGGCCAAAATCCCTGCTGCAATGTGTGCAAACCTGGTCAAGAACTACAGGAAACGTATAATCTCTGTAATTGCAAACAAAGGTTTCTGTACCAAATACTGAGTTCTGCTTTTCTGATGTGTAAAATACTTATGTCATGCAATAAAATGCAAATTAATTACTTAAAAATCATACAATGTGATTTTCTGGATTTTTGTTTTAGATTCCGTCTCTCACAGTTGAAGTGTACCTATGATAAAAATGATAGACCTCTACAGGCTTTGTAAGTAGGAAAACCTGCAAAATCAGCAGTGTCTCAAATACTTGTTCTCCCCACTGTATATACACACTGTATATATACATACATACATACATACATACATACATACATACATACATACATACATACATACATACATACATACATATATACATACATACATACATACATACATAATATTTTCAGATAAATAAATATAGAATAAAAGTAACAGATGGCATTTGAACCCAGTCTGGCACTAAGAGAATATTCTTATGAGAGACAACCCTAAATACAATCTATACACGCATTTACCACATAGAAGCTAAATATTTTTTACATGTAATTATAGTAAGCCCTTTTTCTTTGATTCCAGGCTTTATCTAAGTATTCCGCAAATGGAAATACACAAATGGACCAAAAAACTTTTCATTGTCTCCTCATCACTCAGCCACATAATGCCAGGGCATATTTTAGGCTGTCATTGTAAATAACAATTTGTTCTTAACTGACTTGTCTAGTTAAATAAAGGTTAAATACTGTATATATTTTTTTTAATATCTGGAGTGCTTTCTGGAATATGAGCAAGTGTATATCGTGGTAAAAAAATCTTTAGAGGATCTTCTCTATTTCTTCAAGGTCACAATAGTTACACAGTTTGTCAACTTCCATTTCACCACAATACGAACCTGTTTCAATACGCAGAGGCAATATCCCTGATCTAACCTGTGCACATAGTGATCGCTTGCTTTTAGGTAGGTTATACATAATATATATCTCACAAACAAATTCACCCTTAATCAAACAGAAGGTTCTGAATTCGGGTTTAATCATATCCATGTCTCCCGTAATTTGGTTTTCATACAGATGTTCAGTCAGAATGTTGAAAAAGCTCAGACATTTCAGTTACCCAGGCTCCCCTATGAATAGATCCCATTGAAAAACTTTACTAGATATTCTGCCAGTTGGCATATCCAACAGTCTATTCCAAAAGCTCACCATACATGCCTTCCATCTCACCGCACAGGGTTCCCAGCCCATGTCCCCAGTTAATGCAAGTATAGGTGAAAACTTGTGGACACCTATGAAGTACAGTACTGCTCTGTTATCGACATGCTCATTTAAAAAAAAAATACTTCTTAGCGCCCCACACTCCTGCTGGATAATCCAGAACAGGACACATGTCTGATACAATTTGGAATAAGTAGCATAGACAATATCTTAAGGATTGGACCCGGGTTTTTTTTCTAATTTAAAAAAAAAAATTGCCTAAAATGACATACCCAAATCTAATCTAACTGCAAAGATATGCATATTCTTGATAACATTTGAAAGGAAACACTTTGAAGTTTGTGGAAATGTGAAATGGATGTAGGAGAATATAACAAATGAGATTTGGTAAAAGACAATACAAAGAATAAAAACATGCAGGTTTTTTTGTACCATCACCTTTGAAATGCAAGATAAAAGTCCACAATATATTATTCCAGCCCAGGAGCCCAGGAGCCCAGGCGCCCAGGAGCCCAGGAGCCCAGACGCCCAGGAGCCCGGGCGCCCGGGAGCCCAGGCGCCCAGGAGCCCAGGAGCCCAGACGCCCAGGAGCCCAGGAGCCCAGGCGCCCAGGAGCCCAGACGCCCAGGAGCCCAGGAGCCCAGGCGCCCAGGGGCCCAGGAGCCCAGGGGCCCAGGCGCCCAGGAGCCCAGACGCCCAGGAGCCCAGGCGCCCAGGCGCCCAGGAGCCCAGGCGCCCAGGAGCCCAGGAGCCCAGGCGCCCAGGAGCCCAGGAGCCCAGGAGCCCAGACGCCCAGGAGCCCAGACGCCCAGGAGCCCAGGAGCCCAGGCGCCCAGGAGCCCAGGAGCCCATACGCCCAGGAGCCCAGGCGCCCAGGAGCCCAGACGCCCAGGAGCCCAGGCGCCCAGGAGCCCAGGCGCAATTTGTTCATTATAAAGTATTTGCTTTGACACCATATTTATATTCCAGTAACTGTACTTTAATATGAACTAGAGAATTTTACTTGCCACGAGCTGCCTGTAAGCTACTGTCATCTTCACTGTAACCCTTGACAGTGTACTGCTGCACATACCATTCCAAGTATAATGTATCTTGTGTAAATTCATCAGGTTTACATACGTATAGATTGCATTTTGGGTACTCATACAGTGCTACTTGGGGAGTTAATGAATCTTTATGATTATTTTACTGCACTGTTAGGGGCCAGTAACATAAGCATTTCACTGCACACGCTATAACATCTGCTAAAATGTGTATATGTAACGAGTACGCTGGGAGTCGGGAAGCAAGTTCAGGGAGTGAATAATTTAATAAGAAAACGAACATGGACAAAACGAGAAACACGAGCAGCATACAGACATGAAACATCGGAACTAAAACAATAATGCCTAGGGAAATAACCAAAGGGAGTGACATACACTAAAAGTCGAAAGTAAGGGTTTTTCTTAATTTTTACTATTTTCTAAATTGTATAATAATAGTGAAAACATCGGAACTATTAAATAACCCATATGGAATCTAGTAGTTACAAAAAAAAGTGTAAAACAAATCAAAACATATTTTATATTTGAGATTCAAATTGCCACCATTTGCCTTGATGACAGCTTTGCACACTCATGGAATTATCTCAACCAGCTTCACCTGGAATGCTTTTCCAACAGTCTTGAAGGAGTTCTCACATATGCTGAGCACTTGTTGGGGGATTTTGGAGGCCAGGTCACCTGATGCAGCACTCCATCACTCTCCTTCTTTGTAAAATAGCCCTTACACAGCCTGGAGGTGTGTTGGGTCATTGTCCTGTTGAAAAACAAATGATAGTGGGACTAAGGGCAAACCACATGGGATGGCGTATCGCTGCAGAATGTAGTGATAGCCATGCTGGATAAGTGTGCCTTGAATTTGAAATAAATCACAGACAGCAAAGCACCACCACACCACAACACCTCCTCCTCCATGCTTTACGGTGGGAAATGCAGATCGTTCACCCACACTGCGTCTCACAAAAACACGGTGGTTGGAACCAAAAATCTCCAATTTGGACTCCAGACTATAGGAGAAATTCCCACCTATCTAATGTCCATTGCTCTGGTTTCTTGGCCCAAGCAAGTCTCTTCTTTTTATTGGTGTCCTTTAGTAGTGGTTTCTTTGCAGCAATTCGATCATGAACGCCTGATTCATGCAGTCTCCTCTGAACAGTTGATGTTGAGATGTATCTGTTACTTGAACTCTGAGAAGCATTTATTTGGGCTGAAATTTCTGAGGCTGGTAGCTCCATAATGAACTTATCCTCTGCCGCTGAGGTAACTCTGGATCTTCCATTCCTTTTGGGGTCCTCATGAGAGTCCGTTTTATCATAGCACTTGATGGTTTTTGCGACTGCATTTTGAAGAAACTTTCTTGAAATGTTCCATATTGACTGACCTTTATGTCTTAAAGTAATGATGGACCGCTTATTTGATCTGTTCTTGTCATAATATGGGCTTGGTCTTTTATCAAATAGGGATATTTTCTGTATACCCCTACAATCTAAAAAATAGTAAAAAAGAAAAGAAAACCTTGGAATGAGTAGGTGTTCTAAAACGTTTGACCGGTAATGTATATAGGGAAGGTAATCAGGCAGGTGATTGAGTCCAGGTGCATCTGATGATGTACTGATGCGCATAACGATGGTGACAGGTGTGAATAACAATGAGCAGCCTGGCGACCTCGAGCGCTGGAGAGGGAGTATACGTGGCAGTATGCGACCGATATACTATGATTTCACTTGATGCACACACACCACCGCATTCACGTGCGACACAATGACAGCTGTCGTTGGATAGACAGTCGAGAATACAGGTGGAGCACATGGGGGATGTCCTCAGCCTGAAGTGTCCCCACTTGCGCCAGCGAATAGCTAGCTTTTCACCTCGGCCGACTAGTAAGAAGCTTTGCCACGTGTTCTAGCAAGGCTGACTGTGATTACGCCAAGTATGGGCCGAATCTGGTGGAAGTGGTACTCGCAAGCGTGACGTCCTTTGCACAGGCATCAGCCCGCACATACACACAAACGAAGTGACTCGACCCTTGTTGGATAGACAGGCGAGGAAACACAAGCACGCAAGTGCGCATGTGCCCATACACTCACACATACCCACATGTGTGTACACACACACAGTCTCTCAAACCTTGTTGGACAGACAGGTGAGAAGCAAGCAGCGACTCGTCCTCACACACTACTGTATTTGTCTGCAAAACACAGCAGAGGATGTTGGTGGTTGCTGTCTTGAGGGAATGTATGAATTATTTCTCGAGGTCATTCTATAAACCGTGGATCTACACCCCGTGGCTGCTTTCTGTTTGTACAGTGTTGCCCAGGTCAGAAACCTGCTATGTCTTTTTCAGTCAATGCATCTTACTCTGGGCCATTCACCAATGACTGTGTGTGATGAATATTGAATTCTCCCTTTCCATGGCCTCAGCTTGACCGAGCTACCCGAAGAACGCATCCCTCGAGGCAATGAAAATGCTCAAGTCTTGTGTGGCCCCGTTGGTAAACCATGATGCTTGCAATGTCAGGTTTGTAGGTTTATTTCCTGCTTGAGCCACCTCCTAAATGGTCTATATTATATTATGTTATGTGTGACATCAAAAACATTCAGTCACTTTTGGGGACACAGTCAATATAAACTAGGAGTCAATATAAACTACAGTCACCATAAATATATTGTAATACATGCTGAACCCTACGAATATCTATCTACTAATTATGAAGTGATTATTATATGTACTTTTCAGATGAGGTCAATATTCATAACAGGAGAACACCACTCACAAAGTCCCTTGTTGTGACAAAACATGCTGAATCACTAGGTATGTTAACATGCTCACTAATAATCAGATATCAAGCTGATTAAGGCAGTAGTAATATAAACACCTTATTCTGTTTATCTTCATCGGCTTAATGTCAAAATCAAAGTAAGAATACTGCGATTAAAACACCTGCTTTTCTCAGCAATCTTTCAAATTATTAGGAAAGAGAGAGAGAGAGAGAGAGAGAGAGAGAGAGAGAGAGAGAGAGAGTTAACTTGTCAGAAAGAGAACTAGGAAATAACATGTCACCCAGGCTCAAAAAAACTATTCTTTCACATTCAAGTGTCGCTGGGAGTGTTGAAAAGCCGCTGTCAAGAACTCAAACAAAATTGTAAGATGAAAAAAACACTTAGCAGAACGTGTCACCAGTATCATGACAGGCTCTTTGATTGTGAGTAATTTCTTAAGAAATAAAGGGCTTGGTGAGAACCTGATAAAAACAGGTGATGTCTAAAACTGACTGCAATGCATTTACAGCAGACCTGGTTTCAAATGCTATTCAAAATAATTGTAAATACTACAGGCCAGTAGTTTTGAAAATGACACAAATATTAATTTTCACAAAGTCTGCTGTCTCAGTTTGTATGATGGCAATTTGCATATACTCCAGAATGTTATGAAGAGTGATCAGATTAATTGCAATTAATTGCAAAGTCCCTCTTTGCCATGCAAATTAACTGAATCCCCCAAAAACATTTCCACTGCATTTCAGCCCTGCCACAAATGGACCAGCTGACCAGCTGAGTGTTGATGAGGACAAGGCTGGAGATCACTCTGTCATACTGATTGAGTTCGAATAACAGACTGGAAGCTTCAAAAGGAGGGTGGTGCTTGAAATCATTGTTCTTCCTCTGTCAACCATGGTTACCTGCAAGGAAACACATGCCGTCAACTTCATGTAATAGTCAATAAACACTTATAAAATGTTGACACTTATGAAATGTTTGTAATTATGCTTCAGTATTCCATAGTAACATCTGACAAAAATATCTAAAGACACTGAAGCAGCGAACTTTGTGGAAATTAATATTTGTCATTCTCAAAACTTTTGGCCACGACTGTATACGTATATGTGCTTTATTAAGCTTGCCTGTTTTAATGGATCAATAGAATAGTCCCAAAACTTTAAACCTTGCCTAGAACTACAGGCAGTCTAGAACACACTTTCAATGGATTTGAACGATTTCAAATAGTATTTGAACCCGGGTCTGATCCACAGACAATTGGCATTTAGGGGAGGTGGTTAATTACATTTCCAAGGTGTCACCACCTCTCGAGTTGCTTGTTCAGTAAAACATGGGAGAAAGGTGACTGTAAAACATACCCTGAGGGTAGGAGCTTTTAACAGTACACTACAACTAAAGGGTGATACTGTGTAGCAAGTGTTTTCAACAAGGTGATATGTGAGTTTGTATTTGTAGCAGTTTTGATATCTTAAAAAGCCATTCAAATACAGACGTCATACAAAGACACTTTGTGTTGTTCTTCATCTTATGAGAAGTGTCTTGTACGTATTGGGATGCTCTTTCTGCAAGCTAGGATTTGATAGCATGGCAGGCCTTCACCTATCAAATACAAAATACCATCAAATATGATATGGGGACTAAGCAGTTGGATATTTTCATTTTAGTCATTTAGCAGATGCTCTTATCCAGAGTGACAAGAAGCTAATTAAACAGCATCATCATTATACAGGAGCACCTTGTGCTGGGGACAATAAAAGGGCACTCTAAAATGTGCAGTTATGTCACACAACACAATGCCACAGATGTCTCAAGTTTTGAGGGAGCGAGCCAATTGACATGCTGACTGCAGGAATGTCCACCAGAGCTGTTTCCAGAGAATTTCATGTTCATTTCTCAACCATAAGCTGCCTCCAACATCATTTGAGAGAATTTAGCAGTACGGCCATCTGGCCTCACAACCGCAGAGCACATGGAAGGCGTTGTGTGGAAGAGCAGTTTGCTGATGTTAACGTTGTGAACAGAGTTCCCCATGGTGGTGGTAGTGTTATGGTATCGGCAGGCATAAGCTATGGACAATGAACAGAATTGTATTTTATCAATGGCAAGTTGAATGCACAGAGATACCGTGAAGAGATACTGAGGCCCGTTGTCATGCTATTTATCCGCCGCCATCACCTCATGTTTCAGCATGACAATACAAGGCCCCATGTCGCAAGGATCTGTACACAATTCCTGGAAGCTGTCCTGCATACTCACCAGACATGTCACCTATTGAGCATGTTTTTGATGCTCTGGATTGCCGTGTACGAGAGCGTGTTCCAGTTCCCGACAATATCCAGCAACTTCGCACAGCCATTGAAGAGGAGAGGGACAACATTCCACAGGCCACAATCAACAGCCTGATCAACTATGCAAATGAGATGTTGCGCTGCATGAAGCAAATGATGGTCACACGAGATACTGACTGGTTTTCTGATCCACACCCATACCTTTTTTAATTAAAAAAGTGTCTGTGACAAACAGATGCATATCTGTATTCCCATTCAAGTGAAATTCATAGATTAGGCCCTAATGAATTCATTTCAATTGACTGATTTCCTTTAATGAAATGTAACTCAGTAAAAAAATTCTTGCATGTTGCGTTTTACATTTTTGTTCAGTGTGGGGCTGCTCAGCCATGGAAACCCATTTCATGAGGCCCCCGAAGAACAGTTCTTATGAACAGCAAACAGTTCTTGTGCTGACGTTGCTTCCAGAGGTAGTTCGGGAACTCGGTGGTGAGTGTTGCAACTGAGGACAGATGTTTTTTACACCCTACACACTTCAGCAGACGGTGGTACCGTTCTGTGAGCTTGTTTGGCCTACCACTTTGCGACTGAGCCGTTGTTGCTCGTAGACGTTTCCACTTTACAGTAACAGAATTTACAAACAAACATGAAATAATACAAAAGAAAACAAAAAATTGAGCATGCATAACTATTCACCACCCCAAAGTCAGTACTTTGTAGAGCCACCTATTGCAGCAATTACAGCTGCAAGTCTCTTGGGGTATGTTTCTATAAACTTGGCACATCTAGCCACAGCTCTTTCAAGTTGGATGGGTTCCGCTGGTGTACAGTAATCTTTAAGTCATACCACAGATTCTCAATTGGATTGAGGTCTGGGCTTTGACTAGGTCATTCCAAGACATTTAAATAGTTCCCATTAAACCACCCGAGTGTTTCTTTAGCAGTATGCTTAGGGTCATTGTCCTGCTGAAGGTGAACCTCCGTCCCAGTCTCATATCTCTGGAAAATTTAAACAGGTTTCCCTCAAGAATTTCCCTGTATTTAGCGGTATCCATCATTCCTTCAATTATGAACTGTTTCCCAGTCCATGCCATTGAAAAACATCCCAACAGCATGATCTTGCCACCACCATGCTTCACTGTGGGGATGGTGTTCTCGGGGTGATGAGAGGTGTTGGGTTTGCGCCCGACATAGCGCTTTCCATGATGTGATGGCCAAAAAGCTACATTTTAGTCTCATCTGACCAGTGTACCTTCCATATGTTTGGGGAGTCTCCCATATGCCTTTTGGCATACACCAAATGTGTTTGCTTAGTTTTTTCTTTAAGCAATTACTTTTTTCTGGCCACTCTTCTGCAAAGCCCAGCTTTGTGGAGTGTATGGCTTAAAGTGGTCCTATGGACAGATACTCCAATCTCCGCTGTGGAGCTTTGTAGCTCCTTCGGGGTTATCTTTGGTCTCTTTGTTGCCTCTCAAATGAATGCCTTCCTTGCCTGGTCCATGAGATTTGGTGGGCAGCCCTCTCTTGGCAGGTTTGTTGTGGTGCTATATTCTTTCCATTTTTTAAATAATGGATTTAATGGTACTCCATGGGATGTTCAAAGTTTTGGATATATTTTCTAACCCAACCATGAATTGTACTTCTCCACAACTTTGTCCCTGACCTGTTTGGAGAGCTCCTTGGTCTTCATAGTGCCGCTTGCTTGGTGGTGTTGCAGACTCTGGGGCCTTTCAAAACAGGTGTATACAGTGGGGCAAAAAAGGTATTTAGTCAGCCACCAATTGTGCATGTTCTCCCACTTAAAAAGATGAGAGGCCTGTAATTTTAATCATAGGTACACTTCAACTATGACAGACAAAATGAGAATTTTTTATCTCCAGAAAATCACATTGTAGGATTTTTTGTGAATTTATTTGCCACCAATTTGGACTATTTTGTGTATGTCCATTAAATTAAATAAACATTTAAATTTAAATTACAGGTTGTAATGCAACAAAATAGTAAAAATGCCAAGGGGGTAAATACTTTTGCAAGGCACTCTACAGTTGACCGAGGCTGCTCTAGCAGGGCAGAAATTTGACGAACTGACTTGTTGGAAAGATAGCATCCTATGACGGTGCCACATTGAAAGTCACTAAGCTCTTCAATAAAGCTATTCCATAGCAAAGGTTTTTTCTATTAAAATGACATGTCTGTGTGCTCTATTTATTTTACACATGTCAGCAACGGGTGTGGCTGAAATAGCCAAATCCACTAATTTGAAGGGGTGTCCACATACTTTTGCATATATAGTGTATGAGGGTTCCACCAGGGAGAGACAGCAGGAATAAAATGAGGTGCTGGGCTGACCGGTGGTGTATTTCAGTTTAAATTTGGCAAAGTTTCTAAAAACCTGTTTCGTTTTGACATTATGGAGTATTGTGTGTAGATTGATTTGGATTTTTTTTTTTAAAGGCTGTAACATAACAAAATGTGGAAAAAGGTAAGGGGTCTGAATAATTTCAGAATGCACTGTATGGTGTATGAGGCTTACACCAGGGAGAGAGAGCAGGAATATAATGATTTGGTGGACTGACAGGGCTGCAGGCTGGCAGTCTGTTCATCCACAGAGCAGCAGGCAAAAAGACTGCCACTGGGGAGGAAGAGTACACCAGGGAAACCCCACAGCTCAGCCCATAGGGTTTTCATATATACAATTCTACAACATTGTCCCAGATTCACTAAATGTGAATACAAACAATCTTATATATATAGTACCGGTCAAACGTTTGGACACCAACTCTTTCCAGGGTTTTTCTTTATTATTACTATTTTCTACATTGTAGAATAACAGTGAAGACATCGACACTATGAAATAACACATACGGAATCATGTAGTAACCCAAAAAGTGTTAAAAAAATCAAAATATGTTTTATATTTGAGATTCTTAAAAGTTGCCACCTTTGCACACTATTGGCATTCTCTAAAATCTCTCAACCAGGTAGTCACCTAGAAGGCATTTAAAATTAACAGCTGTGCCTTGTTAAAAGTTCATTTGTGGAATTTATTTCCTTCTTAAAGCGTTTCAGCCAATAAGTGGTGTTTTGACCAGATAGGGGTGGTATATTGAAGATAGCCATATTTGGTAAAAGACCAAGTCCATATTATGGCAAGAAAAGCTCAAATAAACAAAGAGATACGACAGTCCATCATTACTTTAAGATATAAAGGTCAGTCAATTTCAAGCTTCTTCAAGTGCAGTCGTGAAATCCATCAAGCGCTATGATGAAACTGGCTCATGAAAACCGCCACAATAACTCATTAGAGTTATTAACTACACCTCAGATTGCAGCCAAAATAAATGCTTCACAGATTTCAAGTAACAGACACATCACAACATCAACTGTTCAGAGAAGACTACTTGAATCAGGACACCAATAACAAGAAGAGATTTGATTGGGCCAAGAAACATGAGCAATGGACACTAGACCAGTGGAAATCGGTCCTTTGGTCTTAGTCCAAATTTGAGATTTTTGGTTCAAACCGCTGTGTCTTTGTGAGACGCAGAGTAGGTGAATGGATGATCTCCACAGGTCTGATGGTTTGGGGGTGCTTTGCTGGTGACACTGTCAGTGATTTATTTCAAATTCAAGGCACACTTAATCAGCATGGCTACCACAGAATTCTGCAGCGATATGCCATCCCATCTGGCTTGCGCTTAATAGGACTATCATTTGCTTTTCAACAGGACAATGACCCCAAACACGCCTCCAGTCTGTTGACCAAGAAAAGTGATGGAGTGCTGCATCAGATGACCTGGCCTCCACAATCACCTGTCCTCAACCCAATTGAGATGGTTTGGGATGAGTTGGAATGTAGAGTGAAGATAAAGCAGCCAATAAGTGCTCAGCATATGTGGGAACTCCTTCAAGACTGTTGAAAATGCATTCCTCGTGAAGCTGGTTGAGAGAATGCCAAGAGTGTGCAATGCTGTCATCAAGGCAAAGGATGGCTACTATGAAAAATCTCAAACATAAAATATATTATGATTTGTTTAACACTTTTTTTGTTACTACATGATTCCATGTGTTATTTTATAGTTTTTATGTCTTTCCTATTATTCTACAATGTCGAACTTAGTAAAAAATTAAGAAAAACCCTTGAATGAGTAGGTGTGTCCAAACCTTTGACTGACTCTGTATATATATTGGTATATCTCTCAAATGCGTCAACATGAGTGCACCTTGAATTACATTTCAAACGTTCAAATCAAGTAATGTAGTTATGTTCTAGAATGGGTTAGTTGGCTCTCATGACTCGTCCAATGAGAGCAAAGACAACTCTCTATTAGTTGCCATGTCATGACCCATGACCCATAGCTGCTAACACTGCACTGTGCAGCTGGTAAAGCAGCATCAGTCCAATCATGTCTTCATCCTAAATGCTTTTTGACGATTGCTTTTGTTCCACACGCTCTCATCTACCACATGGACAATTCACCGCGTCCTAGCCCATCAAAAACTGCTGCAGAAGGCAACCAGCTGGTGGAGCGGAAAGGTCTCAGAGGGAGAGCAGCCTCCTGCAGCTTCAAGAGTTCATAATTAACGCACCTCGTGCCAGTTTTCTTCTAGCACCAGCAGAGCAAAAAGACTTGAAAGCTTTGGAAAGTCAGAGAGTAGATCAAAGTTGTGGAGGCACTTAGACAGAAAGACATCAACTTTTAATACACCGCTCAACACATGTCACCAATTAGACATCGGCTGGAATCACTCCATCACTCCTTAACAAAAAATGGATACCGGTGGTTTTGTCCCAACATGCCAACCTACAGTGCACACCAGGGCCCAGGTCAAACGTGCATGAACAACAGGCACAACTCCGATTTAAAGTAGTATATTCGATCAAATAAGCCTTACATAGCAAATAAGCAATTACATTTTTTGTTGACCAAATTCGACACTCTCTCATTGATCTCCATACATAAATTCCTCACTTCCTGGTCTAATTTTCGTGTACAGACTTTAAGGCGGATTTAACCTTCTCACTTGACCTTCTCCTCTCTCTATAACTGGGGAAGGAGAGGAAGTGTGGGTCATGATGTGATCCATGTTGACAGGCTGCACATGATCTGGGCTGTGGAGAAGAAGCCCCACTCTCTGTCTCACTATGGCTATAACCCCTTATAAAACCCTCCATTCTCCCAACTGGATTGAGCCACTCTGGGGAAGAAGAAATCACTCATGCTGAAAGATAGAGAGATGCATCAGTGTAGAGATCCACATGGGGTGAGAAATGAATTTCCTTCATGTGTTTGCTAAATATTTGGATCAAAGGAAGACTTGATGGAGAGCAATTCTAACGCTAGCGCCGGCTAATACTGCCACTGAGCTAAACACCCTTGACAAATTCTCCCTCTGCAGAGCAGTCAGCATCAACTGCTAAGAAAGGAAAAGTTTAGGGGTGATTTTGTCTCCTCAACCACTATAACAGTCATCAGTGCTGACGAGGCTCAGACCAAACTGACAGGGAATATCTCTGAAACATTATGTTGCCAGACAGTTAATGCCAAGCCAGCCTCCTCAACGTCCCATTGTCCATTCTTTTTCATTGAAAGCCCAATATGCTTCTGTTATCTATTACAATATACCCTAACTGGCATATTGCACAATTGTATCGCTGATGTGTTGGATTCTCTGCTCAGAGATGATATTCTACTTTCTGTTTACTTCCTGTTTATATAGGAAGTGAATCTCCCCCCAAAAAGAAGGAGACAGTGGAACCTTATTACTCCTATGTCCATGGTTACTGTAAATCACCCAGACGACAGCAGATTAATGACAGTGACCAGGTTGATAAAGCATCCTGCATATGTCGTGAAGCTCTGTCTCCATTCTCTCTGGTTATACACCTCCTGTATAACTAAGGAGAGGAAGAGGAGCTGCCTGAAGTCTGATGAATGACCAGGGGGAAATATTAGTCTTATCTCGGATTTCTCTCCACAGGAATCATGATAAATACTGACAAGAGGAGGAGAGGGGAGGGGAGTATTCACACCTTTACTTTTAATTTTTAATTTTTTATTTTTTTTAAACATTTTGTTGTGTTACAAAGTGGGATTCAAATGGATTTTGTCAACCATCTACACAAAATACTAATGTCAAAGTGGATAGAAAACTGACATTTCTAAAAATGTATGGAAAATAAAACACTAATACTGTAGATCTTGAATATCAGTAAGTCAATACATTAGAATCCATAGTGGCGAAGTAATTACAATTTAGCAATTAAACACTGGAGTGATAGATGTGCAGAAGATAAATGTGCAAGTAGAGATACTGGGGTGCAAAGGAGCAAAAGAAAAATAACAATATTGGGATGAGGTAGTTGGATGGGCTATTTATAGATGGGCTATATACAGGTGCAATGATCTGTCAGCTGCTCTGACAGCGGATGCTTAAATTTAGTGAGGGAGATATGAGTCTCCAGCTTCAGTGACTTTTGCAAGCCATTCCAGTCATTGGCAGCAGAGAAATGGAAGGAAAGGCGGCCAAAAGTGGTGCCCAGTGAAATATACCTGCTGGAGCGCGTGCTATGGGTGTGTGCTGCTATGGTGACCAGTGAGCTGAGATAAGGTGGGGCTTTACCTAGAAAATACTTATAGATGACCTGGAGCCAGTGGGTTTGGCGACGAATATGTTGTGAGGGCCAGCCAACGAGAGCGCACAGGTTGCAGTGGTGGGAAGTATATGGGGCTTTGGTGAAAAAACAGATGGCACTGTGATAGACTGCATCCAATTTGCTGAGTAGAGTGTTAGAGGCTATTTTGTAAATGACATATCCGAAGTCAAGGATTGGTAGGATAGGCAGTTTAACGAGGGTATGTTTGGCAGCATGAGTGAAGGAGGCTTTGTTGCGAAATAGGAAGCCAATTCTATATTTAATTTTGGATTGGAGATGCTTAATATGAGTCTGGAAGGAGAGTTTACAGTCTAGCCAGACACCTATGTATTTGTAGTTGTCCACATATTCTAAGTCAGAACCGTCCAGAGTAGTGATGCTGGACTGGCGGGCAGGTGCGGGCAGTGATCAGTTGAAGAGCATGCATTTAGTTTTACTTGCATTTAAGAGCAGTTGGAGGCCACAGAAGGAGAGTTGTATGCCATTGAAGCTCGTCTGGAGGTTGGTTAACACAGTGTCTTAAGAAGGGCCAGATATATACAGAATGGTGTCGTCTGCGTAGAGGGGGATCAAGGAATCACCCACAGAAAGAGCGACATCATTGATGTATACAGAGAAGAGAGTCAGCCCAATAATTGAACCCTGTGGCACCCCCATAGAGACTGCCAGAGGTCCGGACAACAGGCCCTCCGATTTGACACACTGAACTCTGTCTGAGAAGTAATTGCTGAACCAGGCGAGGCAGTCATTTGAGAAACTAAGGCTCTTGAGTCTGCCGATAAGATTGTGGTGATTGACAGAATTGAAAGCATTGGCCAGGTCGATGAATATGGCTGCACAGTCATGTCTTTTATCAATGGCAGTTATGATATCGTTTAGGACCATGAGCGTGGCTGAGGTACACCCATGACCAACTCGGAAACCAGATTGCATAGTGGAGAAGGTATGGTGGGATTCGAAATGGTCGGTGATCTGTTTGTTAACTTGGCTTTCGAAGACCTTAGAAGGGCAGGGTAGGATAGATAGGTCTGTAAAAGTTTGGGTCCAGAGTGTTTCCCCCTTTGCAGAGGGGGATGACCGAGGCAGCTTTCCATTCTTTAGGGATCTCAGATGATACGAAAGAGAGGTTGAACAGGCTAGTAATAAGTGTTGCAACAATTGCGGCGGATAATTTTAGAGAGGGCCCAGATTGTCTAGCCCAGCTGATTTGTAGGTGTCTAGATTTTGCAACTCTTTCAGAACATCAGCTATCTGGATTTGGATGAAGGAGAAATGGGGAGGCTTGGGCAAGTTGCTGTGGGGGGTGCAGGGCTGTTGACCGGGGCAGGGGTAGCCAAGTGGAAATCATGGCCAGCCGGTGAAAAATGCTTATTGAAATTCTCAATTATAGTGGATTTATCAGTGGTGACAGTGTTTCCTAGCCTCAGTGCAGTTGGCAGCTGGCAGCTGGGAGGAGGTGATCTTATTCTCCATGGACTTTACAGTGTCCCAGAACCTTTTGGAGTTTGTGCTACAGGATGCAAATTTCCATTTAACTGCCTGTGTATATTGGTTCCTAACTTCCCTTTAAAAGTTGCATTTCGCGGGGGCTATTTATTGCTAATGCAGTATGCCACATTATGTTTTTGTGCTGGTCAAGGGCAGTCAGGTCTAGAGTGAACTAAGGGCTATATCTGTTCCTGGTTCTACATTTTTAGAACATGTCATGCTTATTTAAGATGGCAAGGTCAGCACTTTTAAAGAATAACCAAGCATCCTCAACTGATAGAATGAGGTCAATATCCTTCCAGGATACCCGGGTGAGGTCGATTAGAAAGTCCTGCTTGCTAAAGTGTTTTAGGGAGTGTTGGACAGTGATGAGGGGTGGTCGTTTGACCGCAGACCCATTATGGACACAGGCAATGAGGCAGTGATCGCTGAGATCCTGGTTGAAGACAGCCAGAGGTGTATTTAGAGGGCAGGTTGATCAGGATGATCTTTGATCTATGAGGGTGCCCTTGTTTACGTATTCGGGGTTGTAACTGGTAGGTTCATTGATAATTTGTTTGAGATTAAGGGCATCTAGCTTAGATTGTAGCACGGCCTGGGTGTTAAGCATGTCCCAGTTTAGGTCACTTAATAGTACAAGCTCTGAAGAT